>NW_008582181.1:0-42208 GCF_000691845.1 Merops nubicus
GCAGCAGGTCCCGCCCCGCGCCCGCGGGGCTCCGCCTCCCCGCACGCCCAGCGAGGAACGACGAGAGGAAGTTCTCCTCCTTATTCGCTCCCAGCTCCAAGACAAAGAGTTTTTCTCCAAACTAATCATTACTGGTTCTGGCGAAGGCCTTTCATTTTGAGGTGTCTTTGAAAAGTTTGGCCAAGTTGCTTCGTTAATGAGTGTTTTTCTGTCAGCACCACACGCTTAGTCAAAGTGCTGTAAGCACAGCCTACCAGTCCAGCCTCACACCCAACCAGCATCCTCCAGTGTCCTGTCTCTCCCTGCAGCACACGGGCTCAGCAAGGAGCAAGCATGACATGGGGAAGCAAATGCTGTGCCTGGAGCAAGTGGTTCTGCTGCAGAGACCCCATGTCTTGTCGGGATAAGGGCGTGAAAGGGTACGAGGTTCAAACTTCAGGTAGCAGAAGCCCTCTGCCCTGGACTGTCAACAAGTTTCCACGCTCCGTTGTCAGTTAACTGGTCCCTATGACCTACCTTTGAGCTGCCATCCTTCTCCTGCCTCTTCTCTGGCACCTGAGGACACGGGTAGAGCCAGAGCGTGGCAGCCCAGTGGCTGTCCCTCTGCTGAGTAGTGAGAGTAGTTCCAGGCTTTTCAACGCCTCTTTGACCCTTAATCAACCCCTTTTTGTTTATTACTCCTATTTGCCAGTTCTGTTTAATGGATGAACTGCAGATTTTGTTCAGAGCTTTCCATCCAAGTGCAGTTTAGTTAGAAAAGCTGTAAAGTAAGCTGGCACCTTCCTCAGCAGATCTGTCTCAGGCGTGTGCTAGCCATGGCTCCCGCCTCTACTGCCAAAACCAAAAAAGGCTTTTTGGAGCAGCAGCTGTCACCTTCTGTGTATTGACCTGGCTTCCAGCTCAGTGGGTCCTTGACTGGTCCCCTAGATCCTGAAACATCAGAATCACTCATTAATGGTCCAAATGTGCTCAGAATGTTAATGAACATCTGATGGCCGTCACACCTGACAATAGGACCAGAGAAAGCAAACCCCATGTGGCTCCTCATGCCCATGACAAGCTGTTGTTAAAACAACATGTAAGTAACAAACTCAGAAACCCACAGTGCCAACCTTGTAGCAAACACTTTGGTGCAGCTACAAGGCTCGGCTGTGCCAGATGGATTCAAAGCCTTGCCAGGCATAATCACACCTTTTGTGTGTGATTACCTACCACTTCATGAGCCGGCTATTTCTGGAGATGAGCACAAGCTACAACACTTGGTTCAAGCCTTCAAATGCTGCTGAGTTTGGATGTCTTCGTTTTGAGATCTGAGTTTGGCTCGTTATGGAGAGAAGTCTTGACAATGATTTGACACAATGGGTTCACTTCCAAATTTTATTTGAGTTCAGAGTCTGGGTTTATTGGAATCCTTGGATTACTTTGCTGATGATTAATACTCTCCATTTTCTTAGAATAACCAGATAGAGGAAATCTTTCCAGAAGAGCTCGCTCGTCTTTACAGACTGGAAACTCTCAATTTGCAAAACAACAGACTAACTTCAAAAGGTAAGGCAGCAGAGCTACGAAGGGCACGGAGCCTGTGCCTCCACAACACCAGCTTGTGCAGTGAGGCCGGTGGCAGCTGATAAGGAAAGCCACAGAGTGATGGACTGGCTTGGATGGGGTGGTTAGCTCTAAGCCTCACTCCTCTGGCCACCACACAGGTCACAGGGGCACTTCATCACCCGAAACGTAATACTCAGTGTGTAAGAATGCAGCCCCACTGAACCAGTGGAGGAGACCTGGCAGCAGCACTGTGTACTGTGGCGTGAGATCTTCTTGTCCAGGAAACTCCCTCCAGTCCCACAGGCACATCCATGCAAAGCACTTGAGAACCAGAAATGCCTACATGCTGAATGAATTCCTTCTGACTGACCTTGTTTAGTTCAGTCTAGTCAGTTAACACAGTTCAGTCCAGTTCAGTCCTTGTTGAATTTGGTATAAGTATGAATAATAGATATTGCAAATAAAGCAACTTCTACCCTTCTTCTAAAACCGTTTTGATTTTTCTAGGTAGGTTTTGCTTGCTAAGTCTTATGCTTATTAGAGAAACTTGGCAGGGTGTTAGCAAGGAAAGTGAAAGAAACAGAGGAATTGGAGTAAATGGTAAGAGAGGAGGATGTGCAATACAAAAGATATAATTGTTGTTAGTCTGTCACCAGTTGATCCAAATGCTGTTGCTGTCCTTACTGCAATGAGAGAGAACAGCCTTCATGGAGAATGTGGGCATGTTATGCACAGGACCCAAAACACAGCACTCTGACATAGCAGAAGGAAGGCTTCTGCTTAGCAGATTCAGACTTTGACATTATTGCCTCTGGGGCCTGATGTTTCTTGCACAAGCTTCTGCACAGCCCTGAGTTTCCAATGTGTTTTTATGTGAGAATTAGCTTCACCTTTGACTTATGGCCATCTAAGTGCCAAGTGAGAACGTTATTTGCAGTGTTTCGACTGTGACAGCAATTGTGCTTGTGTGATCAGCTGGATGTAGAGTGATTCAGCTGAAAATTAATAATTATTGGGGGAGGGTAAGCTCCAAGCTGGATCAGCTATCCCGGCTGTTTGCTGTGTGGCTGTCTGAATTGTGGAGGAGCAGAACAAGAGAAGGGTTCTGACATACAGATACTGGTGTTATTTTGGCAACATCACCGTCATAGATCAGACTGATCCTTAAGCAACCTCAGATTATGTCCTTCCAAGAAAAATTATTTGGAGATTCATGAACAAATGACAAAAGAATCTTCTCAGCATGGTCGCTGCCAGCATCAATAATCAGCCCTACAGCAAATCTGCACAGCTCTGTACCCAACCCTTGCCAGTGGAGCTGGCCACAAGCCTTGCAAGCTTAGGATTTTTCATGGTCTTCCATTGGTCTTAACAGTCTGTGGTTTGTTTGGGTTTTTTAAATTAAAAACAACAAGAAAGACAACAATAGGCCTGAGTCAGATTGAGTGGTGATGAAAAATATTAAATCTCACATTAAAGATATTATCTGAGAGAGAAAGCTTCCCTCTGGTATTTTCACTCAGATGGGCAAGAAGGTGCCAGTGTCACTGCTGAGTTATTCCTGTTTTTAAGGGTTGCCAGAGGAAGCGTTTGAGCATCTGGAGAACCTGAATTACCTGTACCTGGCAAACAATAAGGTAAGAGGCTCACAAGGCTTTCAGAGTTCTTTTCTAATCAGGTTCCAAAAGTTAAACAAGCATGTCTTCAACTCTCTTAATATATATACCCTACATTAGTAAAATTGTGTTAAAGTGATATTCTAATGCAAGTTCACCTAAGGTCAAGATAATTGGTGTGCTAAAAATGTCAGAGGGTTCATATGCTGGTATATTTTGAACACTTACTTATTCTTATTAGGTCTGATGGTAACGGATGCCCACACAAGTTATGAGTTTATTCTTTCAGCTGCAGTGGTAGGAGCTGAATTTCTTTTTTAATGGGGAAGATCCTAGGTGCTTTCCTGTTAATGGCCCAAGTAGGACGTCATGACAGAAGCACATTTTTCCTGCCAAGGCTAGGCAATGAAATAACTTCTCCCACACCCTTACATCTGAGTGGTTCCCATCATGGCTTGCTTTATCCCCAGGGATCGTCTGCAACTACTTGCTGCAGAAGAAGCTGAGATGCTACAGAGAAAGATTAAGTTAAAACATCAGCCAAAGCTGCCTTTGTCTACAAACCCCCTGCCCTTCCATCCCTCTCTCTCTATTTATATATGTCTGTATATATATATTTTATTACCCTCTGAAAATGTGTGATATTTTGATGCTTTGTTTATATACATGTGGCCACATTTAGGTTTCAGTCGAGTCAAGACATAAGAATAACTCTGTAGATTTCTATAGGGAGTGATTGAGACTAGAACCCATTCCTTAGTACAGTAACATTGTGTTCTTTTCTCCCTTTCAAGCACCATTTCCATATAACAATCTTGGCAGTTAATAACTCCATAAAAAAGACGAAGCCAGACTGTGACTAATATTCCAGAACTTTGCACTCCAGTTTTCCCTGTGTGACAAAACAAAGTGTTTGGCTTTTCTGGCTTTACTGCAGAGAGCAAAGGATCCCAAAAGAAAATGCGAACATCAGCGAATGTCAGAACTAGTTACAGTGAGGAGCTGTGGATCCACAAAAATAACACATTTCTTTATAAATCACAAGCCAGGACAAACCAGATTGGCTTCAAACTGCATCCACTCTGCAGCAGGAAACACTGCAGATCAAGTGACTGTGGTGTCTGGAGGAGAGCAGGGATTTGCTGGTAGTTTGCTCCTTGTTTTATGGATTATCTTAATGCTGCTTTATCTCCAGTTGTGATCCCATCAGATGTAGCTAAATCATCTTTTGTTAAACTAGCACAGTTGGTCAGAGAAAAGAAATGTAATAGACTAAAAGCTTTCTGTGGCTTATGAGTGACAAATACCTGAAGTAGAGAATGGATGCTGTAGGTTCCTATTTAATTTTTCACCCCGCTCTCATAATTTGTATCTATCACATTGTATCCACAGTAAGCCTTACTAGTAACAGAAATCTCTTCCACCAAACTGTAGGCCAGGTCCTGAGCTGTTACTATTATTTACTGTAAGCTGGTGATTTTGGTGACAGGTTCTTACATTTCCCCGTATCCCCAGAGTGATATGGGATTCACCTGGATCCAGCACTTCTGTTTATATCAAAGCTTATGTTTATAACATAAGCAAGAAAATCTCGTTCCAAAACTAGTAATAACTTGTGTATAATCCTTGTGAGTTCATTGGTTAACGCAGTTAATGTTGGGGAAACACTATCTGCATATGGAAAGGAAGACCCAGCAGAAAACTGCAGCTGGAGAAATGCAGATTGCTACTTATTAGGTGATATACTAGAGGAAGCCACTCAGTCAACTTTATTGTTGCTAACAGTTACAACAATCCAGCATTAATCCTTCCAGCAGTCAACCAGTGAGGGTCAGTTCAGTCTCATGACTAGGTGCTGAAATGCCAAAGCAAATTCCTGAGCAAGTGAAAACTCTTTTTGGATGAAACATCTCTTCCTTTTTCCTCTTTCTTGTGGTTCTGAAGCCCCTCACCCCACATACCTGAGCCATGCCCTCGTCTGGTGTTAACGTTAGGAGCTGGCAGACCCTGTCTCAGGAGCAAAGCTTTCATGTGCCGCTGCGTATGAAAGTGATTAAGTCTGTTTCCTGTGTCTGTGTTCTCAGTGTTAGGTCACAGTAGAGGCTCACTTCTTTCTGGGGCCCTGTCAGACTTTCCTAGTCAGAGCCGAGGAGTTTACCCACTGCCCTGAAATCCTGTCTCCCAAATCAGGGGCTGGGAGCTCAGGGGTTCAGCCAGGCAGGGTGCTGTGGTGGTGCAGCCCGGCGTAGGGAGCCTGTTTCCACCACTTCCCCACTGTCTGGCAATACTGGCAGGGCTGGGATTTGGAGCAAAGGTCTTTTTTGTGTTTGTGATGGTGAGCCATTTAAGGCAGCTTAGGATGGAGGTTTTGGCACAGGTACAAATGAAAAGCAATAAATAATCTCCTTTCATCTTTTAAAAAATAGGGCTGTATTCTGAGTCTAATAAATTGCAAGTTCATGGATATAATCCATCAATGCACACTTGACAAACTAGTAGAGAGAGAGATCTGGGCACCCTTTAGGTAAATACACAGTTTAAGGCTTGGCTTAGGCAATTCTCCACTGAAGTGTCTGTTCACACATTGTTAATCTTTTAAATATTTTGAGGTTTACACTGTTATGAACAACCAATTGCATTTTTATGGTAATAAAAAATTGAAAAATATGTTTTCTCATCATGTGAGTCTTACTCTGCCTTGCTGGCTGTAAGGACTATGTTCTACCTCACACACAGTGCTGTGAGGAGGAAACTACAGATCCAAAGAATCTCAAGCTAGAAGGCAGATCTCTTCCCTTGCCCAGAGTTTCCCACCCTGATCTCAAAGCTTTACATGACAAAGAATTCAGTATCTCCCTTGAAAAGATGTTCTCTCCAGAACCCTTTAGAGTGTACATAAGATATTTTATGTATGTTTTCCAGAAAACTGTTCTGCAGCCTGTATTGTAATCTGTATTCTCAGTTTCTAGGTGAAAGACTCTGCTATCAGCAGCCACTCAGCAAACCTCACTGTTGTATTATGTGGGTGCTCTATAAAACTAAGCTTTTAATCATCAGTTTTCACTTCACCAATTTTTGCTCAGATGCAGATGTTCCTAGCATCATTTTTTAAAATCACCAATGAAAACAGCAAATGCCAAGTGCAAACACATCAAATCCTATACCTCTCATCAACTACAAAGTTTTGGAGACAGGACCTTTCTGCATTTTGTTTCTCATTCATCAGTTGTTTAATGAACAGAGTATGACTGTGGTCTTTGCTTTGAAGTCCCTTTGGATATTCCATCGTTTGGCTCAGAAGTATTGCTGTCCTTTGGGATTCTGAATCTTCCTTTGAAAAGCTCATCTTAAAAGGATGCAATATTGGAACAGACATATGAAGTGACACTTCCCCCCCCCAGTACTTTCATAAGAGAGGAAGTAGTAGGCCACCGTGAGGTGGGCTGGATTTTTTTGGCACAGCAAAGTAAGGAATTAGGAACAATAACAAGCAAAGTGTTTGCTCTCTGAATAATATTTTCTTGATTTCTTTGACCAAAAAGAGACTGCAGTCTTCCAACCCAAACAAACATTCACATATCTTTGACCTAAAGTCTGTCTCCTTCCTGGAGAGATTAGTGAGTGAGGACAACTTGTTTTCATTCGTACAATCTGCAGTTCAGTTAAACTTATTTTTGCCTGATTAGAGAATATAAATTTGCAAATGTGTTGTTGCTGGTATAATACTTGGTTAAAACATTTGTTGCATTTCATTAGATTTCCTCTGTATGTTTCTTTTACAGCTAACAGTGGCTCCAAAATTCCTACCAAATACCTTGATCAGCGCAGATTTCGCAGCCAATTATCTCACTAAGATATATGGGCTCACATTTGGACAGAAACCAAACTTGAGGTAAGGGATCAGGAAGTAAAACAATTATAGTGTTCTGCCACTTCTTGGACACAGTTGATGGGTGATAAGGAACTATCTGGCTAAACCATGTTATTGCCTACTTATGTTTTTTGGAAAGAAACAGACTGTTTGTTATTCTCAGCATCAAAGATCAAATAATCTCTTAGACAAACACATTCCAGGGCTTTTACTAGCTGCCAGACACTTTTGCATAGATAAAAATGAAATTTTCTCCATTTTATTTGTGTATCAGTTCTGAGTTGAAAGGAACAGCTTTGGTTTCTCAAAATGGAGTTTAACTGTTCAGAAATCCCTACTTTTATTCTAGTCCGTTCATTAAAAAAAACAGAATGAGGTTTGAGAGTACAATACTCAGTGCAGTTGAGTGTAACTCAACTATATTGAGGCTGATCACTTCAGCACCTTCAGACATGGCTCATACCCTCAGGTCTGGTTTCAGAGGTCTCTCTGCTGATTTCAGGCTGTGATTTTCTGAGCTGGATCCAGTGCAGCACACTGACCCATCTCAAATTCACCTGCACACAGACAGTTTCCTCTGAGATACAGTCTTTTCCAAAAGGTGCTTTGAGTAATCTATATGGACACTGCAGTATCTAAATCCTGCAAAGACATCTCCAGCTCTGTTGGCAGCAATTTATGCATCCAAGTTTGGAAGCTGTTAATAATGGCTGACCCAGCTGAGCACCTAGAACCAAGACGTGTGATGAACTGAAGGACTCTCCCACTGAGTTTGTTAAGAGCTGAAGCTACTCAGGATTTACGAGGCCTTTAGTCTCTTAGGCTCTTGGTAGCTGAAAAGGCTGATTCATTCACTGATATCTGGCAATAGCTCATCATAAAAGAAACTAGATTCATATATGTGCTCTTCCTTAATCTGAGTTGCAGAGCCTGATCTGTTTTAATTTCATATTAAAATTCTTGCACTTTTCTGAAGTGATTTTCACACTCTTCAATATCAACACTAATTTTAATCAGAACAGTAACTCATTGATTCCAAGTTTGCTGATATAAAATCCTAATGCAGTTGTTTCAGTTGGTTTATTTTCCCCCAGTAGAGTTCATAGCCTCAGACTGATTATTTGGAAAGCAAGGTTTTCTGAAAGGCAAATATTTGTGAGTTAAAAGTACAGCTGACCATGGAGGGTGAACAATATTTTCAGTGTGGCTCTGAACTCCCTGGAGTGTGGAATCAAACTGTTGTGTTTCCATACTGAGCCTTTCCTTCCTTCCAGAAAGATGTTGCCAAGAGCCTGGCAACTGGTAGAGAATCCAAGAACAAGTTATAGAAAGCATAATTTGACACTGTGCTTTTTTTGCGTTTTAACCTGTGTCTACAATTTTAGCTGCCTGCTACAGCTTGAGGTAAACACAGGAAAGGAAGAGGTAATCAGTCAGTAAAATCCTGTAATTTCTTTAACTAAAAGAGAAGTCAAGTCATTTAGCAGTTAAGCCAATGAAAAGCAGTAATAATTTCATAGGGATCCATTGTTTTATACAGAATTAAAACCTGTGTAAGGAAGAGTGAATTAATTTTTAAAACTCCAGTTGGAGGAACTCTCCTGTGGATATTAAAGGTTAAAAGTAGGAAGGTCAAAGGGAAAATGAGACACCCACTTTCTCTTGCTCCCGAAGATTCATTAAAAACCAAAATTTTTCCAGAATGAGTACAGCTGCTGTCTTTCTGTCAGTACTCTGTGCTGTTCTCAATTCTAGAGTAGGAGAGAAACTGTTTCCTAAGTGTTTCCAGCCTTCACAAGAGCAGAAAGAATAGAGGGGTGAGAGGGGGCCCTTTCTTAAGAGATACACAGGTTGATTTTGCAGGCCCAAGAAGACCAGTTTTGATTCCAAACAGAAGTTAGAATTAGGGGCATATCTGTTAATCAGACAGGAGTTCTAACCCTCTCGAGTGAGGCCAACACACTACTATTGTTTTAAAGCAGTGCACAGTCCCAGACTGGCACTCAGTTTCCTGTGGAGAAAATAAGGCTACTTGTGAAATTTGTATTTGCGTGCAGGTTTGGATTTTGAATAGACCTAAATTTCAGAGAGTATTTGGACCAACCATTTCATTTTGCATCTGTACGCCTTGCTAAATTAAAGGCCTCGTTTTAAAAACAAATCTGATCATCTCAAGGAAAGGAGAAAAGATTGAAATACAGTTTTTTAAACAGCTGGTAAACAAAACAAACAGCTTGGTAAACAAAAAATGCCAGATTTCACTATCTGCTTAACTTAATCTTTTTTCTCCTTCCAACAGATCTGTATATCTTCATAACAACAAACTTTCAGATGCTGGCTTACCTGATAATATGTTCAATGGCTCTGATAATGTGGAGATACTCATCATGTCCAGCAATTTCTTGAAGTATGTTCCAAAGAATCTCCCTCCAGCACTATATAAATTACACTTAAAGGTAACGACAACAAGGTTTTTATTTCTTTATGGTGTGACAAAATACTGTGTTTCTATGTGATTCAAACCACACAGCCAAGCCATTTTAGTGCACTTGGAAGCTTTCCCAGGCCCATTTTAAGTCTGGTCTGCTGTATTTTCAACAGTAGCTGTCTCCTATGTCCCTACTTTTTTTGTTTATAAGTAACAGTGTGTTTTTGCAAGCTCACAGGGGACAAAAATGCTGTTGTGTGTTTTCAGGGGAATGTGTTGCAAATGCCTGTGTGGTGGTGGTGTTGGTCTCTTCCCTGCATGGAAGGGTATTGATACATGTGAGTAGAAGAAGGCAGATCATGCTCCAGGGCCATGCAGTGACTGACCTCCCAGTTAAGTTTGCCAGTGGTGATGCTGTTTTTCCTGACAGCTGCTTGCCCACTATGTACTGGCCTTGCTTGCCGACTTGTTTCACACAGAGTGTTTCCTAGCATCAGTGATCTCTCTTTGCTACTGAACTGGCAATTCAGACAACACAGAGGAAGTCTGGGTCAGTGATTCTTCACTGCTACAGCTTCTCCAGCCATAGTGCAATAGCAGAAGCTGTGGTATTAAGTAGTCTCCAGCGTTTTTAATTCCATGTCATCTGATTTTGATAAAACCACTTCAGCATGTCTGTGCTAGAGATCTCAGTGCTGTTAACAATGGGAGAGCTGCAGCGGTGGGAAGTCCTGGTTCCACTTGCTCCAAGTGTTGACAGCTCCTTGGATGTCTCTAGACTGGAGCCTGTTATCAGCCCCTGGACTTAGGCAGTTCTGTGCTGCCTCCAAGCTTTCCTTTCCCTTGAAGGTTTCACCGCTAGTTCCCATGAAAGTCTTCTAGAAAACAGGTTTCTCCAGCTTCAGGAAAAGTAAAGGCAAACAGTCTGATCCCTTAAATTGCTGGAATTTCTCTGCAAAGTGTGAAGTTACTAGTCCCCTGCATTTTATTGCCATTTGTAGGTAATCATTATCTCCCAGAGGGGTCTCAGGCTTTGAGGACTACACTCTGGACTCGTGTCCTTCCCTGCTGTCACAGGTTGTGATAAGGGCAGAGGAGCTGAAGAGAGAAAAGAGCATTTTGTTTTCAAGTGCACTGCCTGTCAGTAGTAACATTTACCTTGACATTTGGACTACAGAAAAAAAACATGACAGTGAGAAATGAGAGACAGCCCATAGTGGGCCAATAGTGTCTAAAAGGTGTTCTTCAGATCTGTCAGATCTTTTTCTTTCTTTCACTATTCACTGAGACACTCAGCCAAATCTGTCTGTGGTGGTATCCACTTTATATTAGTTGGCACATGAATCTAATCCAGCCTGTTCATCACATTATTGTGTATCTGTGGGAAGTTTAACAAATTCAGTGTCAGTGTTTTACATATCCTTTTATAATTCCTAGGGTTTTATATATCCTTACTACACTTCCTGTATATGGAAGCATATATATGGAATTTAGTTTTATATTTTGTTCGTGTCTGCCTGCTGGCTACTCCAAAGCCACACTAAGGCAACAGGAATAATTGTTTTGGAATCTACGTTGCAGGATCTTACCTTTTGGAATGCCATTAATGCTGGAAGGATGGTTGATTCCAAGCTTCCAACCTAATTCTTCTTTATGGTGAAACCAGTCTTAAATAAATCCAGAATTTTTTAGCAAACTCCAGAGGCAGTTGCTTAGATTACATTATACATTTACACGTAGGTGGAAGGACTACAAATATACAGTAAAACTGTCCAGGGAGCAGGAGGCAAATTCTAATTCCTTTTTCCAGAGATTCCATGGGGACTTAATAAAATAGATGGTAATATTTCAGTCTAGTTGGATTTATTTCTTAAGCAGAATTATAATGCTGCATGAAATACCTCATGTCTAGCCCATTTGAAATTTAACTGCCTGTTGTGACTTGAGCAGGACCTGAATGTCCTGTGCTGTTTCATGCCAAATAATGTGCTTTGTGCTTCTGGTGACTCTAGAACAACAAGCTAGAGAAGATTCCCAAAGGAGCCTTCAGTGAACTTACAGGTCTGCGGGAGCTGTATTTACAGAATAACTACTTGACTAATGAAGGAATGGACAATGAAACTTTCTGGTGAGACTGAGATCTGTAGTTTGTACTTCTGTGTCTGTCTACCTCCTTTGGCACAGTGGTACATCTATTATTGAAAAATACATTTATTGAAAGCTTCATGATATTATGCATTTCTCTGTTAGGTCTATATGAACAGACTTAGATTCAGATGCTGCCATTCAAAAGCAAAGGTCTGGGTGAGTGGTTTGATTTCAAACTGCAGAATACTTATACAAAAGACACAACACTGAACATCAGACTTGCATCACTCCCTGATTCCCACAGACCAAATCTCACCAGGTACTAAGTGCCTTCTGGGAAAAGGCCACCTAGAACTCTGTTGAAAGCTAGTCTCTGTTCTTCCAAACCAGTTAAAAGTGAGGTTACTAGGGACTTCCCAGCTTCAAGGGCAGTTCACTAGAAGGTAAGGCCAGATCTTCATCTTTGCTAAAGCCACTCCTCTGTGTCTGTGAAGGTGACTTGAAAGCAGCCCCAGATACACAGTTGTGAATTCATGGCAGAGCTGTATCCCAGTTGCAGATGGTTGCTGGAGTAGTCAGAGATGCAGTGGTGCTGCTCAATAGCCAAATGGCTGCCAAAGCTTTGCTACAGACTGGTGCAACAGAAATAGCCTTTGGCTGTCCTAAATTTAGCTTGGGACTTGGCACTTCAAAAAGTTAACATTTAGGGCTCTGCTTGCACTGAGTGCTGCCCTTGTTCTACCTGAAAATCCAGACCACATATTCTGTCCTTCCAATACTTAATTCTGTAAACTTTTCTGATCTCCAGACATGAAATTATAACAGACTGTGCTTCCTTTTCCATTTCCCTCTCCCAGAAGCCTCTCTTAGTAATTTACAATAGCTGTGTTGTGTCAGCCTCCAGGTGATGCTGGGCACAGCATTTCTGGTGAGATGTGATGAGTTTGGTACAGTGGCTGTAGCTAAGGGAGAGTGGCGGAGGCAAAGCCCCCAGCCACAGTCAGCAGAGGGGCTGGGCCTTCACAGCACAGTGCTACTGGGAATTACCCAAGCTGGGGAAATGTTACAACTTGCAGCAGTGAAGTGCTTTGCCCAGAGAGTGTATTTGCTCATTCAGAGCACACTTGGATAGCTGTAAATAGCAGTGTAGTAACCAGTGAGTAATGTCTGTAATGCATTAGTTCTCACATTTCCTGAAAACTTTCTAGACATCTGCACTGGGTTACATAGTGCCATGCCAGTTAGAAGTCTCATTTTAAGTGAGAAAATGACTTGAAGTACAAGGGAACACAGGGCTCCTCAGTCCTGGCACATAATACCACTGATCCACATCCAGTTGGTATAAGTGACCGGTCTGAGGATTTATTTTAGCTTCAACTGAGTCCATGGATTCCAGGTTCAGTAGCTTACACAAAGCAGCTCTATCCCTGACTCACTTCCATAATGCTGGGGGGTCAGGAGAAGTTCACTACCTTAGCCTGGGACACTGAATTAGCATTTCCACTTTTCATAAGACTAATATTTTATCATCTAAAAAGCAGACTCGTTTTTCAGTTTCAGTGTACAGTTTCAGAGAGACAGAAATTATTCATGCTCAGGCTACGTTTCTGTGAAACCAAGAGTTAAATTCTGCATTCTAATGGTGCTCCTGTGGCATCTTTCTTGGGGCATTTGTTCACTGAAATTGCTCATTTGTTGCAATCTGTGGTGTCAAACAAGAGACCAGTAAACTGAAAAACTGATCTCAGGCCTCAGCCTGGTGGCAGTTTGGATGTCTGTGGACTCCAGCAGGCTCTCTTGCTAGTGTGGCTAGGGAGCAATGGCAGCACCCCGTCCTAATCCCTAATGGCAGTGTGGGAGCTCCTTGTTTTGCTGTACACAGCAGTCATATCATTAGACAAAAAAGGGCTGTAGTGGGAGCTGTGCTGAGTAAGAAGAATCTAAGGCAAAGACTGTAAGATCCTAGGGGGAATTGGTTACTATTTCACCTTGCAGAATCTAAATGGAAAGTGTTTTCTTTCCTGCTTTCCAAAGGAAATTGTCTAGTCTTGAATATCTGGATTTGTCCAGCAATAACCTCTCACAAATCCCAAGTGGTTTACCTCGAAACATCGTCCTCCTCCACCTGGAGAAGAATGCAATTAAGGTGATTGGCAGAGATGTCTTGACCCAAATTAAGAACCTGGAGTACCTTCTGCTCCACAATAACAAGTTAAAAGCCCGAGGTATTCACCCATTAGCCTTCCAGGGCTTAAAGAAGCTCCACACTGTCCACCTGTACAACAACATGCTGGAAAGGATTCCCAGCGGGCTGCCCCGGCGAGTGAAAACACTCATGATCCTTCATAACCAGATCTCTGAGATTAACAGGAATGACTTTGCTACCACTTACTTCCTTGAGGAGCTGAACCTGAGCTACAATAAGCTCAAAAGTCCCCAGATCCATCGGGAGGCTTTCCGTAAACTGAGACAATTAAAGTCCTTGGATCTTTCTGGAAACAACCTCCACACGGTGCCCTTTGGCTTTCCAAAGAACTTGCAGATTCTGAAGCTGAAGGAGAATGAGATAAGCATCATTCCAAAAGGGACTTTGTCCGGCATGACAAAGCTGCGGGAACTGTATTTGAGCAACAATAAACTGAAAATAAATTCAATTTATGCAAGAGCGTGGAGAGAACTCAGCAGTCTCCAGGTAGAAACATCACCTTCTCTACTTCCTTTAGTAATGCTGATGTCCTCGTCTGTCTGCGTAAACCAATTGGTACAGCACTAATACTAGATGTGCTTGGGCCTCATGTTTTGGGCTTGCCTTGTGCTGCACCCCCTGTTTCTAGAGCAGAATTGGTGTGCTGCTGTGCCAAAGATGGGTACCTCCCACTGCTGACCAGCGTGGTGATCCTCCCTGTGCTGCTAATTCTGGGAAATGTAAAGGCATCTTTGTTTCTGAACCCTAACGGTGTCCTACATTTCCAGATAAACATTAGTTAATGTTGTCATTAAAACTGAAAATATGCCTAGCAAATAGCTTGTCTCCCAAAAGATTTAAAACCAGCTCTGAAGAGAGACAGCAGGAGGAAGGAATGCATAAACAAAAACACTCTTAATTCTCAAAGCCCCCACATCAGCTTACAGTCAGACAGGCCAAGCCGTAGGATTTAGCAGCTCATCTGGCTAAGGCACCTGGATAGCAGCTAGGAGGTCTGGATTCAATCAACAGTCTTCTCATTTGCTTAATTGTTGGAGAAAGTTAAACAAAAAACATAAGGCAGGCAGGAACAATCACATTTGTGCTGTGCAAAATGACCTTTCAAAATTGTTATGCTGGCTGAAGGATTTGTCAGCATTTCCTTTAGGCAGCAGCCTGTTTCCTGCAGTAAAAGGTATTACCCAGGTCATATGGCAACCATCGAGGGTGCTCATGGTTAGGTCACTCTACAGGCACAGGCTGCACATCTCAGGGCAGATCAGGGCTAAGAGATACGGAGCAGATGTCACACTGGCCCCCAGTGTGTTTTCTAACAATCCAAACATTTATCTATGTGAATATTTCCCTTTCTGATGTTTCTGGGAATAAACAATAGCTTGATTTTCAGTTAATGGGAATCAGAAATACAGGAACAGTATCTACAGAGCTGTTGGTTTCTATCAACTGCAGATTTGGTCCATGGCTTTAATAATACATTTTGCATTTGTTTGGTGCTTCACTGATATGTATATGTGCATGTGCAAATATATCTGAGATGAACAATAGTCTGGAAGGAAGATGCTCTTGAGAATGACAGATGCTGGAATTGTTTCACTGCAGTAGCTTAATAAAATGTAGGCACTGTCACCTGGGTTGGTATTTTTTCAAACAAAAATGGGCCATGAGACCTGTTAGGCAGCTGTAGTTGTTGAGTGGGATGACAAGCTAAGCTCTCAAAAGGTCTGCTTCATAGCTACTGCAGTCTTTGATTCTCCTGTCACTGCCTTGCAGTCAGTGTCAAGGCAGAGTAACACCTTGGTGAGCCAACTGTGCATTTTTGGCTGTTGTTTTTTTTTTCTGGAACGGCTTTACTACTTGCTGGTTCTTCTCTTGATAGTATATATGAATCTTTTCTATCATTAAAGGCTTAACTGTGCAATTGGTTTATGAGCTGGTGCACTGGAGTGGATTTGAGAAATAACCATCACATCAGATCCTGACCGTGCTCGTACTTCACATACGCTTCAGTCCCACCGTTTCCATGGAGATGGCTGAAGAGGATCTGCAGTTCCCAAGCTAGACATTTACATAATTCTTTGCCAGACTGGGATTATGTGGAGAATACAACCACTGAAATCATGGCAGTTGTTTGCAGAAGTGTAGCTTTGGATAATGTGTGACTGGTGTGTCAGCTTGGTGCTGTGAAAACGCTGCAGTAGGGGATCACAAACCCCTTCTGCTGATCCATTGTCCTGCATAAAATTAATCTGAGAAATGACCACGGGCTTTAGTGCTGCTGTCTTCATACATTCTCCATGTTAAAATATTTCCAGATGTTTTTATGTGTAGCTCTAACTAGTCACTCACCTTAGCTAGTGAGGTGTTTGCAGTAGCAGCTTCCAAGGAATGCTCTTGCATATCTGAAACCAAGTCTGCTTTTAATTCACTGAAACAGGCACAGCCTAAAGCCAGGGGACAGAGATAAAGAAGTGCTGGAACTCCTAACCATGTAAAATCATGATGCCAAACAGTGTAGTGTAAGAGACCAGAATTGCCATGGCCACACTTACCTTGATGCAAATTAGAGGTTGATTAAATTAGTTTATACTATAATTAATATCACTGCAGTTTTTCCACCAGGAACCCAAACTGAACCTTTCTGCATGGCTGACAATTCACAATTTCCATGTTCACATGGTGTTTATCATCTTCCTGACCTTACCAGAAGGGAAAGGTTCTGAAGCAGACTCACTGAAGTACTATCTGAAAAATAAAGCCTGTTTCCAGATGATTTTTAAACACAACAAATCCTGGATAAGCTTTGCATAAATATCTCACTTCTGCACTGTTACCATATTAAGTTTTTTATAACTGTATATATATATATAAAAGAATGGATAAACTTCCAGAGAAGGGGTGTGTGTATATAGAGCCATAATCTCATTTGGAATCTCATTTTTTGTCAAACAAATCTTTTTTTGGAGTGTTGCTAATATTTAAATTCAGTTATTTATTTGACCTCTTGTTGTCTCTTCCTTGTAGTCACTAGACATGGCTGGCAACCAGCTGACTTCTATCCCATCAGGCCTGCCAGAATCTCTAGAATATCTGTATCTTCAGAACAACAAGATCACAACGATTTCAGAGAATGCTTTTGAATCCACACCCAAAATAAAAGGGATTTACCTCAGGTAAGGTCACATTTCCACTTCAACAGTCAAGATTTTTTTCTTCTTCCTCCACTTTATAATTGCTTAGTTATTCCAAAATATTTTAAATCCTATCTAACTAAGCACCTTTATTTCATAGTAATGTGTGACAAAACTATGTTCATCTGCTCAGAAAAAGCATGAATACACATAATAAACTCTTTCTGTTTGTAGAGTTTTTCCTTTCTGTGCTTATTAGAATAGATTAGGCATGTTAGAAATTCTGGGAAATTAATGTTTAGCATTATGTCATATTCCATCATTCAGCTGTGGGCTAAAAGTTTACAGTCTGCTTGTAGGAGTACAGCTTCACCTGTGGCTGTTAGCCCTAAGTTTTGAAAAAATCTCCCTCTGGTGAGCTGTGTATGACTAACCCTGAAGTTTTGTGCATTCTCTTGGTAGTTTTGTCTGTAGAAGATGACAAGCTGCAGCTGTGATAGTTACGTAACTAAGTTTAGAAGCTTTTTTGGTGTTTTTTTCATACTGTCTCAGTCGGATGAGGGCATTGTTTTTATAGG
Source organism: Merops nubicus (assembly GCF_000691845.1). Lineage (NCBI taxonomy): Eukaryota > Metazoa > Chordata > Aves > Coraciiformes > Meropidae > Merops > Merops nubicus. Next base: position 17,464 of record NW_008582181.1, read on the forward strand.
TGACAGAAACTGGCCATTTTTACATATAATGTAAACTCACAGTAATGTAACTGATTTAAGCAGAGATTTATACCACAAGAAGTGAAGCAAGAATCTGGAGCAGTAATAGATTCAATTTTGATCTGATGGAACATCATTGAAAATACTGCTTAGAAGTGATTTATGAACCCCTACAGAATAATTGATTAAGCTGATCCAACAGATGTGTCCAGGAAGCCTGGGCTGCCTGCTGCACAAGACTAAATATGGCCTTATTTTGTCTGTATGTAACAAAACTGTTCTGTTGTTCTGAATAGTTCTGAAGCATACCTTTTTGGATGGATTATTCCATACCAAGCAAATAAAATTACAAAGTCTGGTGTAAATTAAAGCAGTCTGTCTATTCAGCTGCTCACATTTACGAGATTTTAGTGAATGCTTGGATGAAAACCAGAAACCACATACCACAGTCTATATTTCTATATAAAGAGAAAAAAAGGAATTTGCAAAACTGTTTTGCTAACATATTTAGGAGGCAACTGCACCCAGGCTAAGTTGTATTTCTTAATGGGAGGCTATTAATCAATGCAGTGCCATGAAACAATAATATGCATCTGGAATATTAGACAGAATACAAATTTAAGCATGTTTGAGAGTAACAGACCAAGCAGTATATGTGAGAGGTTCTTAAATTGCAGATTAATTTATTTATATTCTTGGAAACCTAAATAGTTGAAAAAATATTGAATTTTGCTTTGTTTCTAACAGGCTGCTTTGTACCAATACTTTGAGTTTTGTGGGAGAATTAAACTATCAAGGGATGACACAGAATGGCATGAAAAATGAAGTTGCACTTTGAAATGTGGACTGTGGAGCAGAAGCCTTTCCTCTCTGGGAAGGAGAAAGCAAAATACCAAGAGAAAGAATTTGTGGGGGAGGAATTCCAGTATTATGATGTTTTTTTCCTTTCAGAATACAGTTAGTTGCAGAAGGGGGAAGAGGGGCTGGGGTGAGGAAAAGTAGCTTTTTGAAAGCTTCGTTGGTGAACTTGCAATCAGTGGGAGATACTTAATGTGTCCCAGTATCTTCCTGCAGAGTCCTTTGTGCTGATACAGAGTGCTCTCAGCAAACTCTGTTCAGTCACTGCTTTTGCCTGCTTGCTAATCAGTACCTGCTTTCCCTTCCTTTTTCCATCCCGAGGAGTCAGCACTAGAGTGCTGTTCTGTCCGTGTGAAGTGAGAGTGGCTGTGTCAGTGGAAGTCAGAGTAACTCTGCAGGATGGTTTCCTTCCAGTCTCCTCATTTCTGTATGAGGTATAAAAATGGGTTTATTGTAACTGAAAGGCCCTTTTGTTTGTTTAAAGGTTTAATAAGATTGCGGTTGGAGCACTGAAGGAAAGTACCTTCCAAAACCTACAGCACTTGCAGGTACTGGATATTGAAGGGAACCTTGAACTCAGCAACAATTCAAAGAATAAGGATGACTCAGAAGAGGAAATGGAAGATGAGGAAGAGGAAGAAGAACTGAGATAAAATGTGAACTCTCACAATCACATCATGTGGGAGGTAACGACTGTCGTTTAGTTAAATCAAGGACCCAGTTCTCAGACTCTTGTGTAAATAATTCCAATTTACAAGTATGATTGAAACATAAGGAGTGAGAGTCTGAGCCCTAGACTTCCACTGAAATATTGCAGAATTGCAGAATCAAAAAGGATTGAAAATAGATTATTTTGTAAATTGAAACTATCAGTATATGTCTGTGTCTTATCAGAGGCAGTGGACAGTTTATAGTGGCTTCTGCTTACAGCCACAACAGAAACAACAGGTAAATATGAAGGTCATTATTTACTAATTGATAAAAAAAAAGAAGGTATTTCATATTATTTTTAAGCAACTAGTTCAAAAGGAAAACAAAAAAAAAAAAGTGAAACTCATTGATGCAAAAGATGTTGCAAGCTGAAAGTGGTTTAGAAAAATAGACAAATTCAGGAAGATAGACCCACTGTTAAACATGGCATTGAGATTGCAACCTCTATCTCCAGCTGTCCTTAAAACACTGAGCACTTGAAGTGGAAAGAAAGGAAAACTGCTTCAGGTCACTTTTGGAGATGGATTGATATCTGGTCCAGGGCAGCCAGTTCTCACAGCAGTCTGTGCTTTTACTACTGCTAAGACTGGGAATCCATTTGGATTGATATCTGGATTGATATCTGGTCCAGGGCAGCCAGTTCTCACAGCAGTCTGTGCTTTTACTACTGCTAAGACTGGGAATCCATTTGGATTGATATCTGGATTGATATCTGGTCCAGGGCAGCCAGTTCTCACAGCAGTCTGTGCTTTTACTACTGCTAAGACTGGGAATCCATTTGGATTGATATCTGGATTGATATCTGGTCCAGGGCAGCCAGTTCTCACAGCAGTCTGTGCTTTTACTACTGCTAAGACTGGGTGAGAATCCTTTGCTCGCTTCATCCAGATTCTCTGAAAAGCATCTGGCCATTTACAGGTTGTGATTGCTGCTGACTTTGATTCCAGACTGGTAATTGAAATGAACTAAGATCTCAGTATTCTATAAACAATCTGGCCAGCCACTCAATCAGAAAAGATGAAGAGAGACTGATGTTTGAAGAATATGCATTTTTCCATAAGAAGAACAGAGATCTGCTTAATGCATCTCTTAAGCTTTTTCTGTTCAAAGTTGATACTGTTTGTATGATACTGATATGTTCAAGATACTGTTCTCTACTTTTGGAGGTCTAAACTATAAGACTTGAAAAAAACCTTTACTTCTGACCCTAATCAACATTTTGTCATGGAGAATGACAGAAGGAATTGCTAGGCATAGTGCTAGTATGCTGAAAAGATGATGGGGCTTGAAAAGGGAAGAAGCTACTTGGAAAGTCAAACATTAGACCTCCTGGCTGGGCTGTATGAAAACTTTGGGAGAGAATAAATAATTTATAACTCCAGACTTGGAGTACATGTAACTTCTGAATCAATGCATCTCTGGTTTACTTTGGGGCACATGTGACATGCCAGCAGGTACTACGTTTAGCCTAATCTGAACTCTGTATTCCATTATGTAATTGATTTTGTTTTTCTGATGTTTTGCAGGAAAGCATATGGAAAATCACATATATGCCTCTGTGTATGTATCTGTATAGATATACAGAGAACACTTAGCAAAACATGCAATGAATTACACAGAAACTGTCATGGCCCTGGGCCAGGCTCATGGAAGACAATGTGTTACAGTGCCTTAGTCAGGCAGAGACCCTGAATGCCTTTCCAAAGCTTCCAAATCATCTTATACAAGACCCAGGATCATAAGGGATTGCTCTGGAACTCACAAAAGCTGGCTTTTGTTTCTTCTGTTTCTCTTCCTTCACTGTTACCATCTGTAATAACAATATGGGACTGTTTAGAACACATGCCTTCAAATCCTGTTTTTGTCACTGCATTTTAAGTGAACCATATATATGCTTCTTTTTTTTACTTCCACCCTAAAAGAAGCTGTTGTTGATCAGGAGAGATGGATATTTGCAATAGTTTCATGTGTGGAGCAGTATGTGAGGCATTTTGCTCATCAAACAGTAGTAATAATTCTGTATGCAAGTACTCCTCTGTTAAAACAATGTGTATATTTTGGATGAGAAAAACAAAGTAAGGCTGGATCCCATAATATTTTATCTCTACTGCCAAAGCCTGCAGTATATGCCTGTTCTAGAAAGATTTTAAGATAATACAGTTGCTCTTGTGAATATATATAAAAAAATCTGTATGTCTGCCTTCCAGAGCTTTGGTAAAGTTTCTGTCTTGCTGTTGTTTTCCCGTGTGGCAGTTGTGTGAATGTCTTCAAAAGTATGTCCAGGAGATTAACAACAAGCAGTTTAATATATGTGGTAGAATTTTTTACATATTATATACCATTCACATTAAGAATCAGAAGTGAGGCTAATGAAGCAAAAGAGATAAGTGAGTATGGGGTGTCTTAGGAGAAAAATGTTAAACATCAAGAGGAATTTCTTTGTTTAGTCCAAGTCTGGAGGCAGTGCCTACTGCCATACTCTTTTAAAGCCTCACCTGTTTTATGATGTTGAGTATTCTCAGCTGCTGTTGGAATAATTGAAAATAAGGAAACCAAGGAAAAGAAGACTTACAGAGGTACCTGGATGGCAGGTTGCTTATTTGATGATAATGTCCTTCATGTAGGATAGCTAATCTGCTCGACAAAATGGTCTTTTCTTTTGAGGATTTCTGATGGAACACGTGCTGTTTTGCAGACTGCATTCCAGGATTTACTTGGAAACACAGCTGGCTTAATTTTTTGCCAGCTGTTTTTCCTGCTGGAGAAGATCTGGTTGCATACTCTCATTCCCTTTGTGTTCCCATAGCACATGACAGTAATTTCAGGCTGATGTTTCCTACCTTAGACAATTCAACACAATCATGCATCATAGAAGGAAAGATTGCTTCCCAAAAAAGAAAAAAAGCTCAGCACTAAAAATTGCAGAAACCCCACATTTTTGAATTTTAACTATACAGTAGAGCAATGAAATAGCCTTCCAACTGACTTTGGGATAAACGTCTATGTAAAATGTGTACAGAGTACAGCCCAAATCAATTAGCCAGCTCCAGCAAACCCCAGTGGAAATTTTGCCAGTCTTTGGAGAAACAGACCAATTCATTATACTCCTGAACAAGCTGAGAATATGAGAATGCAGGGGTGAAGGTACGTGTTAGCACCTTGTAGAATCTGGCCCAAAATTTCAGGATGATACATATGCTATTAAGTTTCTTAATCAAGTGTCAGCCTTTGCCAAAGGATACCTACCTACAGTTGAAGGAGCATATCCTGTAGACCAAATACAGTTAGGAGATCCTTTTCCAAGTTTATTTCAAATCAATTGCACACTGAATCTGTCCTTTAATGGGAGCAATGTCTTCCAGCAGTGTCCCCTTCACAAAAAAAAGACATCCCTCTTCCTCAGTAAAAGTCTCAAACTCACCAAGAAGAATGTCTTTTGATTGTCCTGTAAAAGATGGAGAACCAGAAAAAGACAACACAACCATGGTTTCCATGTAACTTTTTTTCCTAGGATTTTCTTGGATTTGGGAAAGAGAAGAATAGAAAGCTTTTAAGGCTGAAAACGATGTATGGATAATGAAAACTTGACATCTAAAATATTCAGTTGGCAACTTTATTCCAATGTATGCATCTGCACCTACTTGGTATTCATGTGTGCTCTGTATGCAAACTGAGGTCTGAGTTTATTTGCTCTTTGTCTTTTAAAGGCCATGTTTCCTCATTACAGAGGCTACTGCACAAAATCGGGGAGAAATGGGATTTTTTCTGAAATTGGATACAATTTATTCACAGCAACAGCACATTCACTACAAAAAAAATCACCAGGTGACAAAAATAGCCCCTGGGTAATGAGCTTTTATTTCAGATTGTGGGCACACAGCCCGGAGGTGTCTGCAGCGCGGAGGGGCTGTCCTGCAGCCATTCTCCCCTCATCCACAGTCCTTTTGGCTTCTCGGCCCCATTCCCATCCCCTCCCAAGGAGTGGGGCACACAGCACCCGCTGCCACCTCTGCAGGCCCTCCCCTCGCTCCTGCCCCATGCTGCTCCCCTCCACTTAACTCCACTGCTTTGTTATTTGGGGGTATCTGAGAGAAAAGGCCAAGGATAACTGTATCTCCCCCAGAGGCTTTATCTCCCCACGAGGGGATTATGGCCCCTTTTCCCTCCCAGGGTGCTGGGCAGGGCTGCAGGTGCTGTGTTCAGACTGGATCTGGAGGAGCCTGTCTCCCTCTGCTCCCCATGTTCAGCGAAGTGGAGTGTTCCTCAAGCCCCAAATTGGCAAAAAGGCCCCGCAAAGGACTTGGCGCCATCCCACCTGCTGTGGGGAGAGGAGAGGCCTGGCCGTGGCAGCTCCTCTGTGGAGAGAGAGGTGCCACAAGGCCAGAGCCTCCCCTCCTCCAGGATGGCGCCCTGGCAGCCCCTCGTGAAGGAGTCGTGGGACCTGGAGGGTGACCGGCAGTCCCCAGCCTCGGCTGGCGGGAGCGGTGAGTCGTGGGGACGCCAGCCATGCTGCGGGGACAGAGGCGGGGAGGGGGGCTGGAGGGGCACCAAGCGCCTCTGTGGTGTGGTGAGGCGCCGCTGCTCCCCCTCAAGGGCCTTGCCGCGCCATGTTGTGGTGTTCGGGGTTTGAGCGTTGTGTTTCCCACGAGAGTTGCCAACCACCCTCCTGCAGCCAGCCACGGGTCAGACAGCCTTGCTGGGGTGAAGACCTGTTGGATCTTCTGAACAGAAGAATAGCTACTTCGGGGACTTGGTGGTCATTTTTCTTGGCTACCTCCCATAAATCCTATGGGATTATCCTTTAAAAAGGTAGTTGGGGAAAGGATCCTCCAGCTCCTGCAGGTTCTGCAGAGCCAGTCTGGCAGGCCTGCCCCTAAGGCATCTGTGGTACAAACCCACTGCTCCTCTTCTTCTGCTTTGCAAGATGAATAGAGAGGACTTTCTCCTGAAAAGGCCAAGGATCTGGAGTAGCAGAAGTTAGGCACATGCAGGAGTGAGGCTACAGACCTGCATTAACCAGCCCTAGACTAGATGGTCCTGCTCTAGCAGGAGGGTTGGACTCAATGATCTACAGAGATCCCTTCCAAACCATAACGTGATTCTGTGTGATCAACCAAGTGAATGAAAATGGGAAGTGTCCTCCTCCATGGGACCCAGCTGCCATTTCCTCTGCTCCTCAGTGGTCTATGCAGAGAGGGGAGGCAGGAGGGGTCTGATCGATACTTCACAATTGTTCTCTTTTTACAGTGCTTCCTGATGGTCAATAAGAATTTAGTTTACGGTACTATTTTGTCAACGTGTTGACTAGGCTCACTAACATTTTTATAAATTTTGATCACAAAAAAGTAATATGAATAAAGACATAATTTACAAATAATACTTTTGATGGGAAACGGTCTCTTGGGAAGCTTCTATGATATAGTACAAGAGCCTATTAATTGATTTCACTTTATACTGTAATGTGGGTGAGTCTTTCTTCCTGGGTTTGGGAATAGTTATCCTAAAAACTAAAACATGTATAGAGTTTTATACAATATGAATTTAACCTTGTTTTTTCAAGATATTTTATTCTCTAATGGGATTAATTTATGGAGGTCATTGTAATTGCTTTATTATGTTGTTAGTATAAGAACAGTAAGGGAATTCCCTAAAGAACTCCATTTCCTTTAGTGAGGAAAATATTGGTGTGCCCTTTAGCTCTGATTCATGCTGCTATTGTAAAGTCAGCCAGCTGTGAGATATATGTGGAGGCAGTGGATGATAAATGTGTTCTAATAATCCAATATACAAAGTGTTTCCATAAAAATTCTTCAGTAGTATCCAAGGACGTTAAACAGTCCATCAATAAAGTCCTTCTTTAAACGGTTTTGGATGAGGCAAAGGCTGTTTCAGTGCACAGTTGTACAGGCTATCTCAGGTTTTCCCCATGGTAGTTCCAGAATCTGTTTTTAGCATATGATTATGATACTGCCGAGAGCACTGCTGCCGATAAAAATTTAGATTGATTTGCAATATTCTCAGCTCCAGTTGCAGACAATAAATTAATGATGCTTTTATTGCTTAGGATATATTTGTGTGTTTGTTACCAGTCACCAAAAAACTCAGCTTTGAAAAATCTTTACTTAGTATATATTTTTATACAGGGTTGAAATTAACTTTGATTACTTTTATAGGACTTTAGATCTCTCCCTGGTTTGGGTCTGTTTAATTCAAATGAAGCAGTGGGATAAAATTCAAAGCACTTTACTGATGTGCTGAAGACAGTAGAGTTGCTGCACTGTGAGGCACCCTCATCATCCACAGCTTAAACAATTGGGCACTAGAACACTCCATTTGGTTGTTCCTACTCTCTTTGTAAAGCAGTTAGGAAGAAGCAAAGTGAATCTTCCAGTGCCAAACCAGGCAGGAACAGCACAAGTGAGTCTTGTTCCCACCTGCTTTCAGAGAGGGGACAAAGAAAAGGCAGAAAGTACAGTATGGAGCTGGACATCAGTCCTGTGCACAACACCCGTGAGAGAACAACTGAAAATGAGCAGTCACTGGGAAATTCACTCCATCAGAGAGCTCTGAGCCTTTTTTCCTGAACTTTATGCTAGTGCTAGCTCCAACCACAGTACTGGACTGATACCTTCCTGTCCTTCCTGATTCCTCCCTCCCCAGATATTTGGTTAGGCAGGATTTCATGTCAGGGAAATGCTTTCTTCTATAAAAAATACTGAGAAGATTGGATGATTTATTCTAAATCAAAGATGATATATTTAGTGATTAAACTATCCATAAAATGTAGACTACCCAAATCTTTGTACTTTGAGTTTGTTCTCAAGAGAACTCATGAAATATAGAAGAACCATTTAAAATATTTAACTGGAAAATAAGATGGAAGATTAGGGTTGACAATACTCTGTTTGTCTTAGTTCTGTATCATTTCCACATGTTTTTAATAGCCTAGTGGTAAAATCCAATAAAACCACCAGAAGCAATGAAATCATAATGAAACATCTCAAGGTCAGTCTTGTTTTTCTTTTGGTTTTGCCATTTAGCCCATACAGTATTTGCAGCAGATGTAATGTGAGATATCTGTGAACATAAAGCACTTTTGTTTTGCTTCCCTTGCTTTTTTCCATCTTATAAAAAATACCCTCAAGAGAAAGAGAAAGCAAGTGATATGATATCTTTATTAGGAAAGTTGGAAAGCAACAATTAACTCCAGTAAGTTTCATGTGGTGGGTCAAATCCTGGCTTTCAACTAGTGGTATGTACAGACACACAAGTGTACATTTTGTGCCTAAATGAAATGCAGATACCTCTTTGTGGTGAAAGGTGACTGCTCTCAGAGCAACAGATGCAGAACTCTGTGCCTTACAGAAGAAAAACTCCTGTGATGGAACCTGAAAAGCAGAACTGTGATGTACCCTGAGCACAACTGGAATTCCCAGTGGCATGGGCTTTGTAATAACTGAACTGAAAAGGCTTCAGGAACAATGTTTTCTTGTTCCTGTGCTGGACTGAATGCCCTGTGCTCATTTGGAAGAAGGACAGCACGCCTGACCATCAAAAGTCTTTATGGGAACACAAACAAGTTTTCATCCTATCACAAACAGAGGAGAAAAGTTGTCCATAGACTGTGTAGACTCTCTCAATAGTTTTCAGTGAGTGAGAGGTAGACAAGAATTAGCTGTAAAGGGGTGACCAGTGAGTCTGATTCTTGTGGGTACCTGCAGACCTGTCTTTTGTGGCTGTTCGCAAGCAGAAGCTTTGTGAGGAGCAAGATGGTTTGCTCCATCCCTGCATCTCTAGCTGTTGTTACCTTCAAATCTTGGAGCCAGCAAGGAAAGGAGGCTTGATTCTGTTGCAGGAGAAGTGACTGAACACTCTTGCTCTAGACCTAGCAATCATCACCATCTTGTCTCCCCAAAGTCTTCTTTATTCATTCCCCAAAATATCATTCTCTCAGTAACGGACTGCTGTGACTTTGCTTTGACAGCCTGTAAAAAATCTAAAATATCCTGTGGCACAAATCTGCCAGAAGTCTCAGCTGTGCCAAACCCATTCCCATATATCAACTTCTAGGCTTTGGAGATGTAGCTGTTGCTATTTTATAAATTATGGAATCTGAGCTTTTGTCACTTGAAACTGGAGCCTGGCAATTCCTGTGAATACTGTGAGCAGTGATCCTGGGCTTCCAGGGAGACAGAAGTGGCTAATCCAAGGCAATCATACGAGTCCCCTCTAATGTGTTATGTAACTGTCTCAGTCTTCAGCTGATTTATCCCCACCACACAACACCCTGTGGAATTAGAAAACCATTTTTCTGTCTATAGACAGGAAGCAAACCTGTGCTCTTCTAGTCAGTTGACCATGAGATCACATGAGAAGGCTGAGATGTGAGTAACAAACTCAACTTAAGCAGTGACCACCCTTCCTGTTCTATTGATCTCATCATTTGGGATTTTGTGGGACAAGCCCTCTTGTAAATTCCGGAGGTATCAATCACTATGCTCCAGAGCAGTTAGTGAGGAATGCAGTTTTGAAGATACACCACCTCCTTAGTTCTGGGGCTTCTTTTCTGGCTGTGGCAAAGTTGGACATTTTCCAGCCACTATTACTGCAAGAAGATGTGCTCCCCACTGCAAGACAGGCAGCAGTGCCATCCCTGCAGACCTACCCACGTTGCTTTCTCTCCCTGCTGTATTTAGTCCTCAGCTGCAGGGCTGTGATCTCAGCCAGCTTAGAGGAAACCAGCAAGTCCTTATTGCCATGGTGGTTGTGACAAAAGCGACCTGGCTTGGGGTAAAAGCACACCTGGCTGCTCAGCAGAGACACAGACAGAGGAGTACTTAGCACTGGGCAAGATCAAAGGCAGCCTGAATTTTCCAAATTCAGTTCATTCCCCAGGTTACACGTTTTGCTTGCACACATCAACCACCTCCTGCTAGTAGTTACCTCATTTTTATGGCAAGCACAGAAAGGACTGAGGTAATTTCCAAGACTATCCATCTGGCTTGAAGATGAAGCTTTCTGTCTGCTTTGAAAGAATTACAAACCATTTCACTGTTCTTAGAAAGGGGCTAAAATTAATGTTTGTTGTAGAACTGAAAGTGAGAGCTCATTAAATGAGGATGTTATGGGCTTACTGTATTTTCTAACTCCTTTAGAATTGCTCACATAGCATGGAGGGAGTCTACAGTTTAATGGTTCATCTAATTATTGAGATAATTTTATTTATATATTGGGATATTTATTCAGGTGGCACAAATAAGCTTAGCTGCAATTAAGTCATTTAAGTGGCATCAATTACAACAAGCTGAGACTATCCCTAACTGTACTAGTTCCATAAACTTCTGTATCTGGGTTGGCAGCCAAAAGCTCTTGGGAGTTAGTGGGATGTGGAAGTGCTCTGGTTGTGTCTCTTTCTCCCAGTCCTAATTCTTACATGAGGATCTGCTACAGCAATTCAGCACTTCCTCATCATTGGCAAAATCCTCAAGAACCTGTTTGAAGATGACTTTAATGATGTTTTATGCCACAGCAATCTGCAGTGGCTGCTTTCCTCTTTGTAGTATCTCTAGAGCAACGCAATTAGCTGCAAATTAACCAGCACAAAACGACTGTCTCTGATAAGTATGTGTTAATTTGGCTTACTTCCCAAGTTATTTCTTCCCTAACTGTATATAATGCACTGTGCTTCTTAATTATCTTCTCTCCCGCTTCAACACTCTCTCCTAATGTGTCTTGAGTGTATTTTAATTGGCTAAATTCCCTTTCTTTTTAGCAGGGGGGAGGAAACTTCAAAATAAGGTTGAATGTCACAAGTTAAGAAATATGTTCTTTCCACGTATTCTTGAAAGTACTCCATGCAACTGTTGTACTTAGTGATTGATTGGTTGATTGATTTCTTTAAACAGAAAAGTTTTGAGACCATAAAGGTCACATGTTTGTTTTTATGCTCTCAAAGTAGGAGAAACATATTTACCAACACAAACTTGCACTCAACTTGATAATCAACAGCCTCATTATTTTTGTTGGAAGGAAATGTGATTATAGATGGAAAATGTGAACAGATCCATGCATGCAAATATGACATGGAACCTACTGCTAGCACATCAAGCTGCTTGACAACAAACACCCTGAGACACAGAAAACAGCTCGTGTGGAAGAAAACTTACCACAGAAATTATTTGAACAAGTGAGAAACTGGACCGCTGCCTTCCTCCCAGCTGAAGGGGCAGCACGTACTGGTATAACCTCCAAGCTTTAAAGATCTGAACAATACAATGTAAAAACCCCCGTGCATTTCAAATTTGCAAAGCAAAACCGGACACTCTTTGACTAGAGTTTGAATGCAGAAGGCTAATTCAAAACAGCTTGGTGGTTCCATAAAAAAATGCCCTCACAGATGAGACTTCTGCATCCCCTGCTTGCCAGAGTGTAAAGGGCACATCTGTAGTTTTCTTTGTTGTGTAGGACTTGTGTAGCACAACAGCTGCTTCTTCTGGTCTTCAGTGCTTTATCTCACCTGAAGTTCTTGTAGAACTCACTGCTTCTTATCACTGGAGTTGGCTCAGACCTCTTGGGACATGCCTAAGTAAGACTAAGTAAGGTGTCTCAGGCAAGCAGGGGAAAGGATTTATGCTTTGTAGTTAGCCAAAGTTTGTAGGTGGCTGGAGAAGATGGTGGCGGTAAGTCTAGCAGCACTTTGTGCTTGGCAGACCATGGCACCTTGGTGTGGTGTGTGGGCAAACTCATCCAAAACCACTTAGTTTGGACCACTCACTCCAGATCTTGGATCTACTTGGCCTCTTTTGTCATAATTTTTACCTGTGCAAAGTGATTGTGAAGGGCTGGCTGGCAGGATTTTACTGCCACTTCCCAGAGCTGTAACTGACCACGTGGAGCTGAAACTTCATGTCCTGGTTCCTTGGCTGGGAGAGTCAGCCTGCAGAGACCCTGCCCGCCCCACGTGGGCCTGGCTGGCTCACCCCAGCCGCTCACTCCTGTCCCTGTGTCACCCCTTCACTTGCCTGGACACATCTGTCTGTCAGGACTGCGCTAAAAACAGATGTGAACTGGTTTAGATTAGAAATACTTCTCATCTGATTCTTCATCTGGCCTCATAAACCATCGGGTCTGTACAGCTGCAGCTGTACAGAATGGGCAGCTGCAGAAGGATGAAGGGGACCTCCTGGAGCTGCCAGTGCTGAGGTGGAAGTGTCAGATGTTTGTCAGCAGTGCCTCTGCCCTTCCAGAGAGGCACAGACCAGCCTCAGCTCTCCCAGATCACTCATTTTAATGGCACTCTGTAGAGCAGGTCCATTAAAGGACTTTTTCAAGAGCAAATTGTTCTGAATAATTTTAGTTCTTCCTTATTTGTGTTCCATGTTTGTTGTTTTAACTCGAGGATCAAATCTGGAAAATAGTTACCAACTGTAGGTATTTTCAGATAAACACATCATTTCTGAGGAGTTACAGGCAATAAGATCCATGTTTGTTCTTTCTGGCTTTACTCTTTGATATTTGAACTACCAATAGTACAGGCCTCTGAGGCAACCATGACAAAAGAAACAGTTTGACCAGAAGCCCTCAAAGAAAAGGTGAACATGGACATACCAGGAAAACCATTAACCATGTGCATGAAGCACTTGTGCTTCTGACAAGTGCAGAAATTGTTCTTTTTGACTGGGTTGTTTTTTCTCTACAGAAGAGAGGAGCTATTAAGATGCCAGGCACGTGTTATCTGAAATTGATATGCCACAAGTGGCTAAATGTCATATGTCAGGTGTATCGGTATGAGCTGGTGTGTAATCTCTGGACTGAAGCCCAAATTTTCAAAAGGTCTCCTCACTTCCACTTGCCCTTTGGGCAGAGAAATAAAAAGAAACTAATAGTAGAAATGCATAGACAGCCTGTTTTTAAATGGCAGGTTTATTAAAAATGTTCTCTATCACAAACATTGGAAACATACCCAGCAGATTTTATTGTAACTGAAAGATTCAGTAGATAGTGGAGAGGGAGTAACTGTCAGCGTAGATCAGCCACGGAATGATGAGAAATAACAGCCAGTTATTTCCACAGCAACCCCCTCCCAAAGCCCCAGCACTACTCAGCACCTCCAGGCTCCACTTTGTGTTCTCTGCCCTGGGGACGAAGCGGAGGGGCTGTGGGTATTTACAGCAGAACAGCCTACAGGTTACAGGAGAGGACACGTTAGCACCAGTGCTTGTGGATTTGGGCTCAGCGTCGCCTCTGCCACTGCGTGTGCATGGTACTGGCTCTACTAAGAGTTAGGATAAAAAAAGGTTAATAATTCTGGCACTTGGAAGGCAAATTGTGCTCTGCAGTGACCTAGGAATCCTTTGTGTTGCGTGCCACACCTGATTGCCCGTCTCTGAAGGCTGCCCATTGGAATTTTACCTTTATGTGCTTTCTTGCAAAAAATGTGTGCTTTGCTTCTCCCCCCCCCCCTTGAAGTGTTGGTTAGTAACACATGAGATCAGGAAATCAGAGTGATTTTCTTACTGCTTTTCTAACACTAAGCACAACCTCTATATTTAGCGAATGTTAGACAAAATAATTATCTTTAGCAGTTTTGGTGAAACACTTTCACATAGCAAAATATCTACATAAATACAGTGCTCATAATTAGTGAGATTCACAAAAAAAAAAGGCTTTGGTTAGAAAATCAAAAAGGGTCAGATAAAAAAACTTTAAAAAAAGGAAGCCAAAGGAGTGTCAAATACTACATTAGAGTCGGACGAGTGCAGAATTAAAACAATAGTTGTCCATTAGTTAGTTTTCCAGTATTAAAGTCTTCCACCTAAAGAAGCCCATGTCTCTCCAAGCTGTGTGCCTGTTCTGGCGTTCACAGCTGGTCTTCCAGCTCCAGGACAAGCAGGGTGGCGATAACTCCACTTTTTCCTGTTCAAGGCAAACAGTCCCTCTGCCAGCTGTGAGGTAGAGATTTGGTATCAGGTCACTGGGGTATGAGATACCACTGAGTGCAGCAGTCACACATTTGTTTCTAGTTCATTTATTTCAATAGTGCAGTGGTCTTTACTGTTGGATTTCTTAGTGTGATTCTCCACTGGACCTTCTTCTTGCTCCACTTGTACGGGTATGTGGTGCTGAAACCCTTTCACTGTTTCTGGTCCACGAGATTCATTCATGGTCTTCACACAGCCATTTCTCTGGTAAGCCACAATCTGATGGATGTTAACAGGCTTAGTTTCACAGATCAATGGCACCTATGTGAAAAGCATTAAGATCTGGAATACTGCCACTGTTTGCTGTGTACAACAGGAAAGGAATTTTGACGTTGAAAGCCTGTGGTCTGCTTTACATTCCCCAGGATTATCTAGGGCCTCCAAAGACTTCCAGGGCCTGTTTCTAATACACACTAAAACATCTTTGAACCACCTGGATAAAGTGAAGGTGTCTCTAAGTATGTGAAAATGTTAATTCTATCATAAATATACTTACATTAACTTACATTATTAACTTACACTCACAGCTGCTTGCATCAGTGTAAATAGGGTAAATAAAGACTAGAATTCCAGGGCTAACTTTGCAAAGATATGGATTCTCAATGGGCACTGGGCAGTGCTTGCTCTCGAGTGCAATTACACAGACCAGTAAGTCTTCTGCTGTTGCCTTCTGCCTTCCTTCTAACCGAGTAAACTAACTCCTGCCTTTTCAGTCTGCACTGTTTCAGAAGAAATAAAGAGGATTTTATTAACTGATTCATAAGCTAAATATTGAAATGTCCTTTAAATCAAACCAGGAGTTCTGATGGGGAAAATAAGATGTAAATGCTGGCAGAGAAAAGAAGTGGGCTTGCAGCTGAGAAAATTTGACCTTTGGGTATACTAAGGAGATTACTAACTCCACACATTGTGTAACCAAAATGTATGGCAGACTGATGGTATATTTTAACACAATTATAGAGCATGATGCAAAGAAAAATCTCATCACAGATTACTAAATAATCCCTTAGGAGGAATTTTATATTCTTGAAACATCTCTTCTTGAGTTCTGGCTGAGTTCTAAGTACAGCAGTGAAATGTCAGGCGGCCTGTGTTATGGAGGAACTGGGACTATGCTCCTGCCTCTGTAACAGATGACATGCCTTAATTTTCTATTAGATTGTAGGTTTACAATTTTGTAGCTAGCTATATGTGTAGCCCATATATTCAAGCCTCATCCTGCCATCGGGTACTGCGTGTGCTAAGTACCTCAGAGGATAAGGGCTTTCTAGGTAAAATGAAAGGGCAGGAATATTAAATGGATGTTGCAGGAAGGCATGAGAATGGCATTTACTGTAAAGATGTCTGTAAAATGGGAGAAATAACAATAGAAATAAAACTTTGCTTTTAATACTGTTTTTCTTTGTAAAATAGTACAAGTGATGCACAGAAATGAAACATGCCATGTGAAAATCAGTCCTGGTGGAGAAACTTCTCTGCCTAAGCTATTCTGTCTCTGGGGAAGAAAAGTAGTGAGAGTGTGCCATGAGCTGAAATGGTTGGGGATTAGCACCTCCAAGAGTGATGGGCTCGTGGAGTTAGGAATCTCCTTTGTCAAGGATTTGAAGGAAGAACATGAGAAGGAGTGTCCTTCAGAAAAGACTGAATGATGCATGCCAAGGAGGAAGGGATAACAGCATAGGAGTGGAGGGAGGCAGGGGTAGAATACCTCTGTTTTGTGGTGTATGGAGAAAGATTTAAAGAAGGAAAGACAAAGATGTAAGGAGGGACTTGTATTAAACGCAGAAGGCATGAAGATGCCTGAGAATGAATCCTAGAATGGAGCAATATCCTTGTGCTAGTCCAGAAAGGAAACTATTGTGGTGGTGGCTTCAGTATGTTAACACAGGGGCTTGAAACACCCAAGGGAGTTGCTCTTGTTGTTAACGTACTGATTGTGCACCTAAGCACTCTTAGATAGCTTTACCTCCCCCCTCACACAAACACTCAAGGACATTTGTCACCCTGCTCTGTTGCTGGTCATATTTTTAGAAGCAGTATGACTTAGTGGCCAAGTAGGACTTGGGTCCTGAGCATGGGACTCAGAGCTCCAGCACCTCCTGCATTTGCAGGCCCGTGCAGCTGCGACTCCTGCTCACAGTCCCCGTGTGCCAGACACGGCTGGCTGTCAGGCTTTGAGCCTGGGTGGCTTTTTACATGATCTCATGGAAAAGGACCCCTCCACCCCATCTGGCTGAGCAGCACATTGCCCAATTTCGTCCCCTCTCTGGAACACCTTGTGTAACTAGGTGAAACACAGGCAGGAGGCTGAAAGCTGGCGGGTTCTCTGCCGTAACACGGCCCAGGCCAGCACAGCCTGGCTCATTCTGGAGTTACCTCATCACCGTCCTTGACAAACTCCTTCCGGCAGATGTGGGCCATGATCCCAGCAGCCAGCGCATCTCCCAGGACATTGATCATTGTCCTAAACCTGTCTCTGGAGAGCGAAATAGTAATGGTAAGTTGTTGGCTCTTTGGGCACACTCCTACGCCTTCAGCGCTGCAGTAACTACAGCTCAAGGCCAGTTTTGCCATTTCTATGAGCTAACGAGTTTAGAAATGGTTGCAAGGAGTTTGGCACGGGGCAGCTGCTGATCCTGAGCTGCTCCGTGGAGTTTTCCAGCCTTTTCTGAGCTCAGGGCTCTGTGCTGCCACATGCTTTAATTAGTAGCTGAGCTAACAAGAGCAGCCATGACTCCCTACACCCGCAAGCTGATTCAGCACTGGAAAGGTTTAACACAGATGATCGAGAGTGCATTTATGTCTGAGTTTTTATGTTAAGGGCCAGTATTATGGGCAGACTTGGAGGCTGGTGCTGCAAATGTCATAATTCAATAATGGTAGAGGGCAGCCAATACAGCCAGTACCTTATATTAGTTATTAAGGTCCCAATCTCAGCAACCAAAGTACTAATTAAGGGTATTATTGGACTGGTAGAACGTGCAGAATACAATCAAAATTATTCAGATGACTGCTGAATAACTGCACTCCAAATTTAAGCAGGCACTGACCATATTTAAATCATGTTAATTTCTGATAAAACTGTGGTTGCTATGGCTACCAGTGGCTCTTAAAGATCCTTCATTTTCAGTTATCATCTTTCTGAATTTAAATTTGTATGCTTGACAGTATGCTGTATTTATATGGTTTTATTATTTTTCATTTATGCATATATGTGATTATTTCCTACCCACCGTCTAAAAAATAAATCTATTGAAATACAGCCTGTAAATACACAAAAGTCAGTGGCTGTCACAGACAGAGTTACACTTCAAACAGCTTGGAATCTATTAGTTAAAACTGACGAGATTTCAAATAGTCCTTACAGCTTTTAAGCCTGAAACATATCACATCTTTTCCAAGAAAAACATACACATCTTCAAACTGTGTCATATTAGTAACTTAATTTATACATGTGGGTTATAAAATGGAGGTTCAGAAATCTCCAGATGTTTGGCTTATTAAAGTCAGTGATGGTCCAATATCAACAGTGTTCAGATTTCTGATCCTGTATCTTAATATAGCAAAGAATTGAAACTGTGTGCTGATTTTTTTTCCAGACATTTTAAGCATGTACTCTATGCATGCAAACGTTCATGCAGTTGCTTCCCTAATTAGCATGAAAGTTTCTGCATGAAAGGTTATTTACATCTGCTCTTCCCCAAATTGCACACTCAACTCTGAGGAACTCCAGCAAAAACCTTCCCCAGCCTCCACCTAGGTGTGGCTGTTGACTCCAGGACCCAGTCCTACACTTGTTTGCTGAATCCATTTTTCTAACTCCTGCTGTTCTGATTTGGGGTTTTGCCTTGAGGAACATTCCCACAGGAATAGGCTAAGCAGGGAAAAATACTGTTGCAGCACATATGATAGACGTTCCTGTTACAAATAGACTTTTCTTTCCTTGATTGATCCTCAGTTTTTGATTTTTGGAAAGACATTCTGAGTTGTTAATTTTGGAATGTGCAGAGAGTCAGCTGTGGTAGGGAAGAAGCTGTATGAGCAGAGCTCTAGAATTTGCACTCCCTTCTGGGCTCCGATTAGCATCCCTTATGAAGACAGGATTTTTCTGAGAAAACAGTGCACAACACTGAAAGTCTTCAGAAAATGGATTGCCTGGCACGTTGTTTGACCAGTTCTATTCCATGTCTCTGAGTGTAGGGAGCACTCTGCACTGGGCAGAGTAGAAACCACACCACACACCACTGACATTTCTCCACTGAGAGGCCAACCTGCTGCTAGTGGCATTTCCTCCAGTGGAAACACGTGAGTCAGGTCTTCCAGTGGTACTTCAGCTCTAGATGATATTATTAAAGATACAAAACTTTTACCTTGTGTTTAATAAATTAGCTGGGAAACCTTTTTATTTTCTTCTTTGTGTCTCTAGGCACTAGCTAACGGAATGAAGTTCAAA
This sequence comes from Merops nubicus, assembly GCF_000691845.1. Classification (NCBI taxonomy): domain Eukaryota; kingdom Metazoa; phylum Chordata; class Aves; order Coraciiformes; family Meropidae; genus Merops; species Merops nubicus. The sequence continues at coordinate 36,466 of NW_008582181.1, forward strand.
TAGATGTTGTGGCTACCTAAATGAGTTGTATTATCTGCAGTGCATTGTAATGGGCATTTCGATCTCATGAGATCATCCAACCAGGCTTCTTTAAGCATTCTTCATACTCCAGTATTTCCAAAACTAATACTGACAATATTCACCGTGTCAACCATGTTGACACTTTGCATCTGCAGGCTCTTCAAACCACCAAGTGCCGAAATATAGAAATACAGTTTTTGTTTGACCTTCTGCAAAAGACAGAAAATTGGGTCTGATCCTTGCTGACTTTTAATACCATCTGGAACTATAGCCTGAAAAAGGTTTTTTGTCTGTTGTTTTGAAAAGTTTTGTAAGAACTGTAATTCCCATATATGTTGGAAGACTTACTGGAAAAACAAAGAAATGTTGATGTTGCAAGAGCTGGGCAAAACCTAAGCAATATAGAGGGGAAAGGCTTTTGTAATACAGCTTAAAGTGCTTCGATTCTGTTGTGCTTCATTAACTATTGAGCTGCAGTGACTAGCATTAGAAAGGCTGCACTATCAAAATCTAAACTGCCATTCCCGAGTTTAGGTGCCCACAGCAGGTATCATTTATCCTTCACAGAAAAATATTCTTGATATTCCTGAAATAAAATATGCATACAACAAAAGACTCATAACTCCTATTAATAAAAATAATATTCTATTGCACTGAACAGGAAAGTAAATAGTATCTTCTCACAATTTTTTGTACAAAAAATCAGTGGCTTAAAGTCTAATAAAATCAATATATAACGGAATGGACTTGTAACATATTTTCACCTAAAATCTTGATGTAATGAAACTCCACTGTATTAATGAAGATATATTTTATAGAGATTAAATAAAAAATCATTTGGACTGTATCCTTGTGGATGCATATTCTAGATATGTTGTTAGTTGAAATGCTAACTACCTAGGGACACCAGTAGTTTATGATTCATCTTCCTAGACTATTCAAAATTGATTGACATCTACATAAAAGTTAAGAGTTCACATAAACTACTCCTTAGGAATTTTTGAAGTGGTTCTTCTCACAGGTGACATGAGTCTCCTGTATTCTGAGTGTGTTAAGTTTTAGCCTGCACCTCTGCTGTCAAATCCTCAGTGACCAGGGGTGCAGCAAAGTAACCTCTCTACAGAATGGCTGCCCTTGCAAAACATGGAGCCACTTCCATTGCCTGACTACTCTTCTAGATAAAAAATCATTCTTAAGTTCTCTCATGATCTGACTTAAGGTAGTCACTTTGGCTTCTTCATCCTCCCTCCCTGTGAATGTGAAGGACAATTGATCATTGGCTTCTTCAGGACTATCTTATCTGTATCAGAAACCGCTGTGCTGACTCCACTTCTTCCACCTTTCCATGTAGGTCACCTTGTCCAAGTCTCACCTAGACTCTCTCTCATTTGTCTATGTCATTTTTCAGTATAATGCCCACTTTGGCAGAGTATTTAATCTGAGGCCACGTTAGCACCTTTTCAAACAAAACAATTACTTCCCATGCCTTTTCTGTATATCTGCAATACTGTGCCCCTGGAGACCATTTGCCTGTTTGGCAGTGTTGTCACACTGGAAGCCTCAGAAGCTCAGTGTTACTTACAGAGCCCAGTCGACAGCAATGATCAACGTGATGTCGTCTGTTGGGAGCCCAACCGAGGTCAGAACAATGACCATTGTCACCAGGCCAGCCTGTGGGATACCCGCAGCACCTATGCTGGCAGCTGTAGCTGTGATGCTTTAACAAAGAAAGAAAGGAATAAGCTTTACCAGTGATGGGCTGCTCTTCAAGAAGCTATCCCATGTTTCTACAGGAGCTTTATTAAACCGTAATCCTTCTTACACGAGCTACGGCACAGAAGTGCCAGTGTTTTGTGGGCAGAAGCCAGGTCAGAGAGCAAGAGCAGGCCAAACTGTCTGCCCAGCGCTAAATTCTCCCCCTCTACCCTTCCAGCCTCGGCACTGGCGGGGCAGTTCTGTTATCTCTTAATATCTGGAGTGCCGGGGCAGGGGGCAGCCAGGCTGTGAGCTCCTCCCAGTCACGCCAGCTCCTCGTGGCCGTGGCTCTGCCAGCACCCCTGGCAGCAGAGCTCCCAGCAGAGCTCCCTGAGCCACCACCGCAGTCCCTGTGCCAGGGCAGCCCGCGGCTGGCCACGGCTGGGCCTTCAGCGTCCATCCACCTCCAACGGGCAAAGCCGAGGGTAAGAGGCTGGGCCAGGGGTGAAGTCCTTGCACAGCACATGGCTTTGCACACTTGGATCTCAATATGAAGCAAGTGTGAATGCGACTGTACCTCTGCAGTTTCTGGAAAGTATTTTTGCTTGACCTTCACACCATTTTTTCAGCCAGGCAGGCAGAAATGAATGGGAGACAGGGGCAAGAGTGGACCTGGCAGGCTTAACATTTTTTCATAATGTTATTTTTAGGGAAGGATTTAATTTCTTTTTCCAGGAGCAAAAGTGACTGAATAGATTCATTTCCACCCATTTAGCCACTTCCAAGAGCTAGGCCATCCAGTAGAAAGACAAACCCCAAATGTTGACCGTTGTAAAAGGATGACATAAAGCATACACACTGATAATCCACTGCACTCATCAATCCAGAGTTTCAGAGCTTTTGGCAAGCTGTTAGGTCTCATTAATCTCCTGTGATGGAAACTGAGGGTAACAGTATTCACCCATATGGAAGCTGAGACACAGAGATATCCAGTGTTTTGCTCATAGCTGCACAGTGTACCAGTAGAGCAGCATTACTGTTAATAACTAGAGCCCTTTCCTGCAATAAAAAAAATACATTTGCAGGTGGTTGTGGTGGGGAACAAGAAAGACTTACAACAACATTTTGTAAAAGTTAGCTTGTACAGCATCCCAATGGATTTGTAGCGGGCAGAGAATAGGTAGAAAGGAAAGGACAGAAGCTCAGTAGATAAATAAGAGATAAATATAATGAAGGTTGAAAGGCTGTCCAGTTAGTGCTATAAACTGGCTAACTGACCAGGACTGCTTCTGCCTCCTAAGGCAGTTCAGATCACAAAGCCTCATTACTTAATTAACTAGGTTTAACTACAATTGTACAGGCAAGCTAATCTGCTATTCCATTCAGTTTTGACCTTAATGTAGACGTTTCTTTCCAGAATATGCTCAGTTGATGGGAATAGGATTGTTACTCTCTTTTTCTGCTACAACTAGATCTGCATAATCACATTGATATAAACTGTCAACCTGGATTTTACAAACTATGAACAAAAGAGACTAATTATTTTTCTAAGATTTTCTCCCTTCTGGCAAAAAATATCCTGGTTCTTAGGAATATTTGAATTTTAGGTCTCCAGTTCCTAAAATATCAAGATCTGGAACAGATTTGGCCCATAGTATACAGTTAGAATTTGGTTTCAGATATTCAAGATACTGAATCCATCCTGATTTCCTATTTATAGCCTTCTTTTGTAAGTGAAGCTTTTTATTTCTTTTGCTTTCTTGGATCTTTTCAATCATTTGTAATTTCCTTCTACTGTCTTTACTTCTGGCCCTTATGTACTAGTATGGGGAGTGAAAACAAAGAGACAAAAGAGGGATTTGCTAAAAGAAAACTAGAACTCCTTTCCGTTTGCTGTCACCCTCCTTCTTCATTTCTTAAATCACCATTCTCTAACTCAACGTGTATATAATGTCTGCCCATGAACTGGGCCACATTCTAGGACCACATTCTGTACACATCTCCAAATTCAAAAACACCAAAACCTAAATTTTAGCACAGGGTCATTCCAACAGTTTTGAGAGAGAGAGAGAGAGTGAGAGAGAGAGAGAGAGAGAGAGAGTGCGTGAATCAAGAGCTCATATGGGCACAGTTTATTTCTTCTGTTTCTAGTCTAACCTTATCTTGCCAGAATCCTATAGCAAACCTCAGCTGCCATCTGGAGTTAGTTTCAGGACTCTCCTCTTACTCTGATGAAGGTTTTCAAGTTCAGCAGAAGATGCCAAGGCCCAGTGGTGTAAACAGGGCAGTGATGAAGTCACTGGGTGGGTAGATAAGCAGATCTCAAATGTGTTGCACAAGTTTCTGATTATGAGGAATGTTTTTCTAATCATTTGTTCCCTGCTGGAAACCTGCAGGTTTCAGTCCCTCAGGCATTCTTTGGCAGCCACTGGAGTCATTCTGGCAGTAATTACTCAGTTGGATCTTCCAGTCTTTTGGCTCCATTACAGACCTTTCAAGGACAGAGTATGTAGCTATAGCACTCACTACCCACTGAGAGCACAGTTGTTTATGGAGCTTTCTGCTTTAACAAGCAGCAGAGAGACATTTAAAAGGTATCTGAGTGATATGACATCTTCATGAAGCCTGCCTTGATAGCATTTGTCCTCCTTCCCTGTTCCCCTCTGCTCTGAGGTTTGACAAACAGCTGCCTATTCCCTGTTACCTCACACAGGATTTCCAAGTTTGATTTTTTTAATGCTTTCCTCTCATGTAAAGATGCAAACCAGATTTAAAGTTAAAAACAACTCCGAAATTTAAACTAGTGTTTTAAACACCAATAATAATAGTAAGATGTCCCAGTCTTAATGAATTATCAATGAGTTGCCTAAAAGTAAAAACTAGACAGTTATCCTCAAACAGAAACATGTTTCCTGGTGTCCACATGCTTCTATTGTACAGTCCCAATTTAAAAATAACCACCACAGGAGGAGTGCACCCTCTGATAACAGCAAAGATGAGCTTTGCCCTGCACATTGCTGTAGACAAGCATTGTGGGTCACACTCAACAACAGAAGCAAACTGCAGCAGGTAGAATTTGGAGTTGGTACCTTATGGTGATGATCTGCCCGAAGTCCAGCTCGTAGTTGTTCACCTGGGCGATGAAGATGGCGGCCACGGCCTCGTAGAGCGCCGTCCCGTCCATGTTGATGGTGGCTCCCACCGGCAGCACGAACCTGGCGATCCTCCTGTCCACGTGGTTGTTCTCCAGCAAGCACTTGAAAGTGATAGGCAGCGTGGCTGAGCTGCAGGACAGCAGGGAAGCACACAGTGAGCTGTTTTTATTTCCGGGGAAGAGGATGAGTTGTGCAGACCTTCTCCTGGCAGGGTGATTTTTACACCAGCCATCTGAGCACTGCTTCCCATCCCTTGGTCTACACGTGTGCTCACTTGCCACGTGACTCACTCCTTTGCTTGCGGGAGGGTGAAGACAGTTAGGTGTGTAAATGCTAGAGTTAGTGCAAATTTTGCTTCCTCAAAATTAACAAGGTCGTTCTCTCTTGCCCTCTTTCTGAAGAAAAGGGACAGAAATCCTGCAGAGGCAGTACTGAGCACTCAAACATAAACCAGGGGAAACGCCCTGTGCAGCTGATTAGCAAAATCTCTGAAAACTTGTGCACTCATGGTTTCTAAAAATGTTTCCCTCCAGGCCTTCTGAAATAGAAAGCCATTTTTAAACAGCAAGAGTAACCATAAACCAAGGAAAGATATAAAGCAAGAAAGGCTCTTTATTCACTGTAGGGAACTGCTGTGCAGATGCCCTTGGGGATTGTTCCTGCTCTCACTGCATGTTGGCAGGACTTGGATGATCAGTTTAGACCATGAATTATAATGGCAGTGGGTTTCCAGGAGACTGGAATACTGCTTGAGTTCAGCTCTAAAATAGCCCAGAGGCAATGGCTCTGTCCAAGAGCCTCCTCCTGCTTTTGCCACAGGACACATTAATGAAGTAGCATCCTACCTCATTAATGCATATATATAAATATAT
>NW_008582182.1:0-5555 GCF_000691845.1 Merops nubicus
CTATGATTCTATGAAATTCTGTCCAACCCATGGGTCCAACCCATGGATGAAAGTGGGAACATCTAAGCTTCCTTGAAATTCAGGCTCTGCAGCCACATTTGGTTCTTGGTCAGAGTATTTTGGCATTTGCATTGCTGAGAGAGAAAACAGAATGCCATTCCCCTCCCCTCTTCCTGAGGAAAACTTCATCTGTTTTCTTCTTGGAGTTCTTCATAACTCCACAGAAATGTCATTTTTCCTTCTTCTTTATTCTTATCCAACTGAGTAAGAAGATTCCTCACCACAGGCAGTGCCTCAGGACCAGAAGCCCTGAAGTGATCAAAGGCCAACCCTTTTCTCCTCCTCCCCACTTCAATTTGATTGGTTTCTCCTGCTACACACCAAGCTTTGTACTTCTGGTCAGCTAAAGCTGAACTATCCCTTTTGTGGGCCACAAGGAATTTCTGGGCTCACAAGGAACCGTCCAACCCAGTGACAAAATTAGAAATCACAGAGGGAAAAAAATAACAGAGGAAAAGTATCCTCCAGCTCTGGCTGAGCTGGGAGAATTAATCTGCTGAAATGCTGCTGTTTACTCAGGAAAAAAAAGAACACAAGGCATTATTTTTTTTGCCTTTTTTTTTTTTTCACTCTGAGGAAACCAGAGAACAGCCTTAAAAACAACAAACCTTCAACATTTTCACTTAATTACAGAGTAGGAGTCGGTGAGGGCACAGCGTGGCTTCTTTTTTGTGCTGCTGGCTGCATTTTTTTGGTGGTTGTTGTTTCATTTTGATGTTTTAGGCTCAGATTTTGTTTTGTTTTTTCTTCTTTCTGGTTTGCCTTCTATTTTGGACACGTTCTGCAGCAACTCTATCCTTCAGTTTGGGATGTTGCTCAAGTTTTGTGGAGACTTTGAATGCTGTAGAGACTCAACTAACCCAGCCTAGGCAGGAGATAAAGTGTGCACAGGCACCAAGAAAAGAAACACTTAGAATGGGGAGAGGGATGAGTAGAAACCCCTAAAATAGATGGTTTTCCAGTCTCTAGGGAGATGCTGTAATTCTCCTCTCTAGGCTGATGAGGATGCAGAGATGCTGAGGAGCCCCTGGCAGCCTTTGACCTCACTTTTGGGCAGGATCTATAAAATTGCCTCAGCTTGGGAAATAATCTGGTGGCTTGTAAAATTTGGGCAGGGAAATAAATCCTGGGACCCTGAGGAGCAGCTTGAAGTGGCAGCAACTGTTTGGTGGTGTGGAAATCACTGGATTGGGTGCAGCCATGCAGATCTTTCTCAAGATCATCAGTGGAGCTTCCCCTTGGCCTGGAGCAGTGGTGGTTGCTCAGAGTGAACTCCATCCAACATCCCATTTTCTCCAAATCTGTTGCTTTCTTTTCCCTATCTGTCCAACCCCAAAACAACAAAAACCACAGAGAGGTCAACTAAAACAACCTACAAAAGCCTCCCTAGATCCTTTCTCTTTGCCCTGCTGATGTGTGTTTCACCAAGTGCCATGTTTGTGGCTTCCTCCCAGCAGGACGACCTCTGAAATCCAAAGCTTTAAATACTTTCTTAAAATAATAATAATAATAATAAATATTTGTACAGGCTGCCTACATGGAAGAAAATCCCTTCTGACAGACTTCACAGTTGTCCAAAAGCTTTAGATTTTTTATGATTTAGATTATTTGCTTTTGCTCTTCAATAAAAAAGGGGAAGAGTAAGAAAAAATAAAAAAATCCAGAGGCTTTCAATGCCATCAAGATGTTTTCTTTAAATATGGAGATGTTTAAAATGTCTTAATAGCACGTCTGCGTCTTGAATTCTTGGAGTCTTGAGGAAACTACCTAGCTAAGTGGAAATGTAAATAAAGGCCCTTTGCAGCTAACAAAATGAATAATGGCATTTTGCATTACCCAGAAACCCCAGAGAGCTGGGCCTGGCTCTTACCAGCATCTCTGATTGCCCAGCCAGCCCACAGAGTCCCTCTGCGAGCCAAGAGCCATCCCCTTCCACTGCTGCTACAACCACCTCCCAGAGCTGGGCGTGGATTTTGGGCAGCCACTGAGAGCTCCAGAGGAAGCAGAGCAGAGCCCCTGCAGCTGGGCTGCAGGATGGAAGATCTCCACAGTCACAGGATTTGCCTTTTCTCAGTTAATCCCATTTTCAGCCCTGTCACACCAACCACGCTTCATACAGTGGCACTTATTTTGGTCTTGGCCAAGCAACAGCATCAGAGGGAGAAGAGGGAATGAAGAGGGAAAGGGGAACAGATCCACAGTGTGGTTTTTTCTCCTTTCTGTCAGGCTCATGGCTTCCAGCAATGGACATTAATGCAACAAAGAGCCCATGGAGGGCCCCAGGAGTTCCCACAGCTCTTTCCAGACATCTCAGCTTGCTGACCTCAATAAATAGCCTGATACAAGGCTCAAAGTGATGCTATGAATAATATTGCTTGCAAGGGCTCTGAAGCTGCTGAGGGGCTGGAGCATCTCTGTGCCAGGCCAGGCTGAGAGCCCTGGGGCTGCTGAGCTGGAGAGGAGAAGCCTCAGAGGGGATCTGAGCAGTGTTGAGCAAGAGCTAAAGGGCCCCGGGGGGCAAGAGGCTGGGGCCAGACTCTGCTCAGTGGGGCCCAGCCACCGGACAAGGGGCAAGGGGCCCAAACTGGAACCCAGGAGGTGCCACCTGAGCAGGAGGAGAAACTTGTTTGGGGTGAGGGTGCAGAGCCTGGAGCAGCTGCCCAGAGAGGCTGTGGAGTCTCCTGCTCTGGAGAGATCCCAAACCCTCCTGGCTGTGACCCTGGGCACCCTGCTGGGGGTGAGCTGCTGGAGCAGGGGGTGGATGAGATGATCCCCAGAGGTCCCTTCCAACCCCCGTGGTGCTGCAATTCTATCATAGTGGTTTAGTTGCCTAAAAACCAGAACCTGCTTTGCCATGAGGACTAATTTCTCGTCATCTGCCCACCACACTCAGCCTGGCTACTGTGGCACCTAAGGGTAAGAGAACAATGAATCCTTCAGCCAATGGGATGGTTCTACCTCATGTCAGGCCACGAGCTTCACTAACTCCTGGTAAACTGTAGTAAATGGACACCTTTGGAGGCTGAATTGAACGTTAGAATTGCAGAATCATGGAATCATTAAGGCTGGAAAAGACCTCTAAGATCATCCAGAGACACAAAAAGCAAAAGGAGATAGAAGATCTTATGGTGGCCTTTCAGGACTTCAAGGGGCCTATCAGAAAGATGGGGACAGACTTTTTATCAGGGTCTGTTGGGACAGGGAAAAGGGTGATGGTTTTAAACTAAAAAAGGAGAGATTTAGGCTAGAGAGAAGGGTGAAAATTTTAATGGCATTGCACCAGAGGAGAGAGATTCCCTTGTGATGAGGGATGCATCCACCTGAAGACTCAAGGCAGAACTTGAGGGATTGCCTAGAGACCAGAACTAGGCACCCACTGGAGGCACAACCTTCTCTGTAGCCATGACTGAGGTTTAACCAGCTCTGAGGAGGCAAAGAGGAGCTGGATGTCACACTCCTCACCTCCTGAATGCCACTTTAGAGAGCCTCAGATTCTAGTGCCATATCCCAGACACAAGACCTGCAATTTCTAGCACACACACATAAAACCACACTCCCAAAAGAGGCTGAGGTTGGACCTATGTCATTACAGCAATTGCAGGCACAGAGCAAGGACTTAAAATATAGGTGGCTTTTTTTGCAGCACGGCCAATTGCTGTCCTTTCTAATTAGGTGCAATCAAAGCAGTCATTTGTGTGAGAAGATTATTCAAAATTTAAGCCCTTAAACTCTCAGCTCCTAAACCAGTCTCACAATGCCCCCGAGTAGATTCCTAGTTCTTCTAATTACTAAAATGATGGTCTACATTGGGCTGTACAAATGCAAAGTAAAGGGAAAAAGAAATGAGAGAGCCATTGCCCATCCCCCAAAATCAGCTAGATCCCAGGAAACTCTACCAGTGGCCAAGCTGTCCTCTTCTTAAACACTCCTATATGGGTACATCACAGTCCACAGGAGGCTGACACCAGAACCTAGAAGATGATGTTGCAGGAACTTAATGCCACCTCTCCATACAGTACAGAAATATTGAGATCAAGAGAATTATATGGAGAGTAAAAGACCCATCTGGTGAGAGTAAGAGGAGCAGAACTGAGCCCTTCACTGAGAATCCAGCGTGGATTTAGATGCCTGAGTCTGAAAATTTAGTTAAGACTTCATGGAGGTCACTAAAACAGTCAGAATCGAATTTGGGCTTGTAACTACCAGAATTCTGATAATATAAACATAAAATCAATATTCCCCACCCCACCACTTTGTATCACTTTACCCCTTGCTCCTGACAGCATCCACATGCCATAAATCACTGGAGCGGCTCCCTCTCAAATCAGGTTCTTGACAATTGTCTCTTTGAGTCTCTAAGTGGAACCACCAGGGGAATAATGTTTCTGTTGACACGGGGCAGGACACTGGGTTTTGGTTTCAGTGCTGTTTGCTTTGTGAGGCTCTGCTGGGTGACTGGCCCCATTGTTTGACGGCCAGGCGGATGCTCTGAGTCACTTCTTGTAGAAAAATCTGTTTTCTATAAAGAACTGACAACCCCATGAATCATTTACCTCTGTTACCAGTTGGAACCAAAGGGATGATGAAGGACAGGGGACTGCAAGCAGAAGCCAGTTTCCTCTGGGATGTAGAATTTTGATCTTCAGCACAGCCCAAAACAAGAGGAGCTCCAGAAAGGACAAGCCCTCTGCTAATGGACCAGATTTGGGCTTGGAGTCTCTTCTGGCCAAGAAATAAAGAGAGCTGTTATGAGTTCCATGGGGAAAACATGCCTCAGAGGCAGCCCTAAAACACTGAGCAGGCCATGGGTGGAACCCCATTTCATTTTTGTACTTTCTCACCTTAAATTGCTCCATGGAGCACATATTCAGATGAACAGACTCCTTAAATGTGTTACACCATGTGTCCAGCTTGACACTCTGAACTGGCTGCTGTCTCACTGTCTCCTCTAGCTAGTCTGAGACATCTTGTATTGGCCAAGATTTGAAGAAATGGTGAACGAGGGTTGCCTGGTTTTCACTCTGCTTAATCCTCACCTTGCAGCCTTTCAGTGCTCCAGGATGGGGCTAGAAGAAAGATGGGAAAAATCTTTTGAGCAGGACCTGTTGTGACAGGACCAGGGATGATGGCTTTAAGCTAAAAGGGAGATGTACATTGAGGGTGGTGAGTCCCTGGCCCAGGCTGCCCAGAGAGGTGGTCACTGCCCCATCCCTGGAACCATCCCAGGGGAGGTTGGGGGGGCTCTGAGCACCCTGCTCTAGCTGCAGATGTCCCTGCTCCCTGCAGGGGGTTGGACTGGATGACCTTGAATGGTCCCTTCTCACCCAAATCATTCTATGATTCTGCCTGGTTGGATGTGAACAGATCCAGAGCCTGCACAGTTCACTCTGAGTTGTTTGGATATTATCCCTCCTCCTTTCTCCAAATCAAAGTCATGCAGCCCAGGACAAAGTCTAACCCATGGCTGGCAACAAAACGTGTTGAAAAACATTACT
>NW_008582182.1:5571-12871 GCF_000691845.1 Merops nubicus
ACATCCTCCTGCACCGAGCTCTGGGAGAAACCCTGATTGCCTGAACATGGAAATCCCTTCATCCACAGCCTAGGTTTGGATGGGATTCCCTTTGTGGCTTCAGCAAACCCCTGGTCTGAGCACAGATAATAACTGGAGAAGATCCCAAGCCACAGAACTAGGATCTGAACTCATCTGCTCCCTCCTGCAGGAGCAAAACTGCTGCGAGGCACCTGCTGAATGAAAGCGGTGTTTGGCATCAAGAGAAACAGCCTTGCAAAGATTACAGCCAGTTGTGCTCAGCCAGGGAGGAAATCAAACCACATCCATGGCCTTGTGGGGCTTCATTTCATACGACACGAACTCTCAGCTTTGCTGAGTCTGTTTTCCACCCAGTCACCTAAAGACGTGGGTGTACGTGCTCTGATTGGGGTTTGATGCATGAAGGAACATCTCTGTCCCCTTCCTGAACCAGCTTTCACCCCATGGGCCAATGGCAGCTAAACTTGACATGAACTCCCACAGGTTTCTACAGGGCTTAATGAAAATCAGCACCCAAATAGAGCCAAGAGGCTTGACAACATCTCCTAGCTAGAAAAAAAAGCTGTGATGAGAGCTCCAAATGTATCCATGACCAGTGAGATTCCATGGAGAAAGATTTATGAAGACTCCAAAGAAGATAAATTGATCTTTTTGACTGGATGAACACACTCCCAGCCCCAAAGGAGCCTCTGGTGCTCTACAAGGCTCACACATGGCTCTCCTGTATGATTTGGTGAAAATAATCAACCAGCCTTGAAAGACACTGGAGAGCAGACAACTTGTTCTTCATTGTGCATAGATTGACATTAATTTGTCTATCTGAGGCAATCTTTTTGGTCATCTAGGTTTTTTTGAGCTGTGAGACCACTAGTGACACATTTTCAGGCCTTCTCCCTGAATCCTTGAAAGTTTAAAGGTCTTTTTAGCTAAAAAGAAAGTTTATTTTTAATAAAAGGTAAGAGAAGGCAAAGGGGAGGGATGAAGTGGTTGTGTACTCACTCAACTGGAGGGTCTAGGATTTGAAGAAACCTAGGATTAAACAATTTAGTCTTAGTGAATTTTCACCATTTTCTGCCAGTTCTGCCTGGAAATAAAAGTCATTACAAGAATGACTTTCTCCACCCCAAAATAAGCTTAAGAAAATTTCTGTGATCTACGCTTAGCACTCTGTGAGATCAGCTTCAGCAGAAAACATTAAAGAGCCCTCAAGGAGTGAGAGATTCCTGTAAACTTTTCCATAAAAATATTTCTCAGGCTACGAGCCAGCTGCAAAATTGAGCACTGAAGAGGAAACCTTTTGGAGACGTCAAATCTGTTGTCCTCAGAAAGGAGTTTTCACGTCCCTAATGATGACAACGTTTTGCTATCAGATGAGCTGGATCCTCTGTTGCCCCCAGTTGTAGAAACCCAAATAAGGGTTGTCATTCATCATTAAAAGGGGAAGGAGTGCTTGGATGGTGTGGCCGTTTTCAGGCTGAGATAAAAGCTGGATTTGTGAGTTCTAGGAGCAAAACAGAACGAGACACAATAACATCCACCAGCGAGTGGCTCTGGGTAATTTACTGCCCTCTCATTGATGTGGTCAGGTTGGAGTATTATTTGTAGGCATATTACAAATCTGTGCTGGCTTTAAGGAAAGGAAACATTTACATTGGCCAGACATTTGGGGTAATAAATCAAAAACTCAACGATTTATTAGAACAATATAGATAGGAACCTGGAGGCAGATTTCTGGATGAATTTCAGAGCCCCTGTTAGAAACTAAGCACCAGAGGGGCAGGGAAGTTGAGATACTGATGGTGTTATTTCAAAGCCTTCTTCGAATGGACAAAAGGCATCTTCTCTCACTGTGGGTGGGTGTGGAGGCTGTCCCATCGCCTGCTGGGTTCCTGTCCCACAAAACAACAGGGATGAGACCTCCCAGATGGTTGAGTCGTTCACCATCCTCCATGCTCCACCCGTGGCAGTAGGATGAAGGAGAGGTCAGTTGAACAGGGATTCCAGATCGTGTAGGATAGCCTTGTTATGAAACAAGGTGTCCACCTGGCCAGGAGGATCCAATGAACATACAAAGGAGCTTTTGGCCATCATCTACGTGACCTACAGCAGGCACCAAGTGTGCCGTGACCACAGCAGAGAGATCTGCCTGAAAGTCCTGAGAGAAGTGGCCTGGAGGTGGGGCAGAGGGAAGCCCAGACTCCCAACGGATGACTTGATGATAAAATCTAGCACGTGCCAAAACAGACCTCCAAAGCAGGTCGTTCAGAAGGGGACCCTCTTCCCTGCAGCTGTGGCGAGACAGAGGATGGACCAGCAGCTCTCAATGGACAGTTTTGGGTCCAAAAACCCAACACCGCCCGCGTCTGCGTAATCGGAAACCACTCTGAGATACAAGGGAGCTTGTCCTTTTGAAGTCTGACCTTCTAAACGATTTGCAATGAGCCTGGATCATTTTTACACCCTCCAGGCCAACGTTTGGAGGCCCCAGGAACCGCCAGTGGAAACTGCATGACCGATTCGTTGGAGATTCTCAGGGTCATTATTTTTAGATCATCTGTGTGTGGCGCGGCCTTTACCTCAGCTTACTATGAGTCAGTTGGAACCAGCTCCTCTATTATGTTATACAAAAGCTCTTATTTTCTCTCAAAACTCTGGCAATGAACATTCCAGAGCACTGTCAGCTTCCTTGGCTCTCAGTGATAACTGAAGGACGTAGTGCCAGAAGTAAAACGCATTACGAAAATGTGCTCAGAGGAAGAAAGGAGGAATGAAAAAAAGTTTCATAGGTACAACACAACCCTGCAGCAGAGCAGAAGAGATGAGGCTTTTAAGCTGAACAAACTCCCAGGAGCTGCAGAGGTGCCAGAAATGGTGATGCTGCTGTTAAAAGAAACCAAAGGCCACAAGCAATTGAAGCTTAATGGGTAAAATTCAACGTTTCCGATGATAAGCTAAAATTGGTAAGAGGATTATGTCAGGTAAATGCTCAAATCCATTATAAACTGGTTAATGGTTCTTGAGGAATTATAGAATGGTTTGGGTTGGAAAGGATCTTAATCATCTAGTTCCAAACCCCTCCCATGGGGAGGGACACCTCCCACTAGAGCAGGTTGCTCAGAGCCCCGGCCAACCTCAGCTGGAATATCTCCAAAGATGGGGCATCCACCACCTCTCTGGGCAACCTGGGCCAGGGGCTCACCACCCTCAGCATAAAAAATACCTTCCTTCTCTCTTCACCTACAGAAATAAGATGAAAGTCTGTGGTTTAGGAGCTTCCTTAGCTGGATGTGGTGTCTTTCCACCCAACAGCTCTGCCTGATGTTTAGCTTTGGTAAATTTGTCTAGCTGTTGAAACACCTTAAACACTTCACACCCACACTGTCTTCAGCAAGTTCCATAGCTTAGATATGCTCCATACAAAAAATTATCTCCTTGATTTCTTCAGAACTTGCTGCCCAGCACTTTTATTTGATGGCAGAGGTGCTGGTAGTGTAAAAGACAATGCAAGATACAGCCCTACTCACCTTCCTCTTGTCATCCAGGATTGTATTAACCTACTGGAGCAGGTTCAAGCCCAGTGAATTCCACACCTGGCCCAACTTTCCATCACCCATCTGGCTCACAGGAGGGTTTGGTGGGTTTATTTTGTGATATCCTAATAAAATGGTCATATTCAAGCGTAGCTCTCTAGCTGGGACTGATTCTGTGCTTTCAGAAATCCAATATGGAAAGTCAGGAGACAAGGACTGGAGAAAATTTTGGGGTCTTGACTGTGAGAACAGAAATAGCCACGATTAGAAAAGCAGGACAACTCATTTATGGCTAGATCTTCATCTCTTGGAGTTCACCATAAAGCTCCCACTGACCCGAGTGCTGAACAAAAGCAGTCTGAAGTTCAAAAGTGTGCATGGATTTGATTTAGAGCAGGAATTCTGTCCTTATAAAAAAAATTTATGGCAATATCTCGAGTTCTTGCCTCCTATTTCCTTTGTTATCCTCACCACATCAGTGGCTGGACGGCAGCATCCCTCCCTAGGGGGTGGAGGTTATTTTTCAGATGTGATGCATGAAAACCTCTCCTGTTGTGCTATGAAATCAACGATGAGATAAATTAATTTAGACTCTTTCTGTGGCTGGAGGGGGAGTGGATGAAAGAAGGAAACAGGACTCTGTGGTGGCGTTTTGTTTGGTGGTCGCTGAGGATTTTTGTGCTTGTTTTATGCTACCCGTCCAGATCTTGATGCAAAAGGTTGAAATGTGTAGATAGTTCATATAAAGCACATGTTTGGAGAAAAGAAGGGACTGAATTGGTCCTTCCCTGTCCTTAGTGTCTCTTCCCTCTATGGAAAGAGACAATAAGAGCCTGAGGATCTCTGTTAGTAGCACACCAACACAAAGGCATGGTAAGATGTTCCCCCCTTTTGGACACCCTGTTCAATGCCTGAAGACCACTAGGAGCAATGCTGGAGAGAGAATTTTGACATCAAACCTGCATCCTGAAAGAGAAGTTGCCATTGCCTCAGTACTATCTACCTGCCTTGAGGATGAGGATGAGGCCAGACTCTGGTCAGTGGTGCCCAGGGACAGGACAAGGGGCCCAAACTGGAACCCGGGAGGTGCCACCTGAGCAGGAGGAGAAACTTGTTTGGGGTGAGGGTGCAGAGCCTGGAGCAGCTGCCCAGAGAGGCTGTGGAGTCTCCTGCTCTGGAGAGATCCCAAACCCTCCTGGCTGTGACCCTGGGCACCCTGCTGGGGGTGAGCTGCTGGAGCAGGGGGTTGGAGGAGATGATCTCCAGAGGTCCCTTCCAGCCCCACCCTGCTGGGATTCTGGGTAATGTTGCCAAGTAAGTACCATGCTTGGGAAGGCAGCTGCTTCCTCATGGATTCCCTAGGAAAATCCTGTTTCTGTGACACAACTAAACCTGCAGCAGAAGGAAACTGCAGAATAGCTGGAGAAGAACAACCCAAGATACCCCTATCTGAAATCTTCAGGGTAGGACAGCTACCCACACTTGGCAGCTTGAGAGGAGAAGCTCTTATTTCTTCCAGACCTCCCACTAAAACACAGAGTGACCCCACACGAGGCTGTGTTTTTTTTATGGGAACCCTTTGAAGTCGTTCATGTTGCTACAAATGAACTCTGGAATTATCCTTCCTCATAAAAGGACAGGGCAAGGAAGGGAAATGTCTTCTAACACCACCAGAGCCTCTTTATAGTTTGACCTTCTAAGCAACCCCATGTACCAAGAGTCAACCAGCACCACAGTTCAGCTGTAATCACTGTGGAAGGAACATTTGAGAATCATAGGATGGTTTAGGCTGGAAGGGATCTCTAGAGATCATCTGATCCAACCTCCCTACCCAAGCAGGGACATCTCCACCTAGGTCAGGTCGCCCAGAGCCCTGATCATGACTATTTAGGCCACAACACTAGGAAACTGAAGCACTTGGTGGTGCACAGGACCCTCCTGGAGCAAACAGAAGGTTCTCCACCCTGCTGTAGGTGCACAGAGCTGGTTACTTCTCACCTCTTGGCTATCCTTTATGATCAACAGAGAGAAGTTGGATGAGTCCTGGATTTAGGCATCTGATTTAGGACCACGTGCCAAGGCTGTACCAGCTCCACCAACCAATGCAGTGGATTTTGACTTGCAAAATTATCAATTTGCTGCCACAACACCCTTAATGAAAGGGCCAGAGAGGAAAAGATTTTGACTTGCAAAATTATCACCAATTTGCTGCCACGACGCCCTTAATGAAAGGGCCAGAGAGGAAAAAACTAAAAAATATGGAAAAATGGCACCTCTATATTATTGGTAGTATTTCTACCCATATCTGAAGGGTTGGATGTTCACTGTT
Source organism: Merops nubicus (assembly GCF_000691845.1). Classification (NCBI taxonomy): domain Eukaryota; kingdom Metazoa; phylum Chordata; class Aves; order Coraciiformes; family Meropidae; genus Merops; species Merops nubicus. The sequence goes on from NW_008582182.1 coordinate 11,452, forward strand.
GACCCCGTGCTGTTTGTCCTAGCAGGGACTAGGAGATGCTACCCAAGTCCACACCCTCTCCAAAAGCTCCCAGAAAGGTCCATCTCACCCTCAGTTGAGTCACCAGCCTCTCAGAAACTCTTCTGGAGGAAGGGAAGCCCAAATTCTTCCACTGACTGCTGGGATTATTTGGTTTCCACTTGAAACCTCGTTTCAAAGACTTAAAGCAGGATCTACTTGAAGAACAACGACTTAATCCCTCTGTGTTTCAAGTCCCCAGCTGAGGACTGAGGGTGATGCTACACTCTCCATTCAAGAACTCATCAGAGATGGTTTCCAGGCTCATGCTTCTGCAGCACCTGACTCAGCAAAGCTAATGGAACACAAACAGCTACTTGCACCAAGGAATGATGAATCGTTTGTTGTCTTTGTTTCCCTTCCAAGAGCTGTTTATCCAGTCCTGAATAGCTAAGCACCAAGACTTAAAAGAAACAACAGACAGACATCACAACAAGAGCCTGCCAGCAATTCCAACCCCAAGGATTAATGCCAAAGCTGAGCCTGTGAGTCTATCATGATTTCTCACTTGATTAATCCAAAGCCTGTTCAAAGCCTCCCACTGGCTTTTCCCGGGGTTTGAATCAACTGGTTTGCAATTTTCCCAAAGCAAACAAAACCCACGTGATGAAAGAAATACGAAGAGACAGGAGAAACACAAAGAGCAAAACTAGACACTGAGCATCTCCTCAGCAGGAGGGAATTCTATGACATAGGATCACAAAAAAAAAAAACCAAACCAACAAAACAACCCCAAACCAACAATAAAACCCAAACAAACACAGAATGGTAAGAGGTATGAAGAAACTCTGAAAGCCAGGATGGAGCCTGCAGCCTATTGACTCCTGAGGAGGGTTCTGGGCACAGTAAGCACAGAGCTGATAGCCCTTCAATGAAAGCTTGTGCTTACAGGCACTTACCAGGACCTTAAGGAGCTCTGAGCTCTCAGCTTCACTCACTTTCTGGTGACTTTAGTACAGATCTTCTGCAGGATGCTGGTCACATCTCCCAACCTCCTGTAGGCTTCTCATATACTTTGAGTCTATGGATATACCTTGGGCATAGGAACACAGGATGATCATTTGTGGGGAATCAAATCCTGTGCCACACAGAGAACCATTGGATCATAGAATCACAGCAGAGTTAGGCATGAAAAGGACCCTCAAAAGAAGGAACACAGGATGCTTATTTGTGGGGAATCAGATCCTGTGCCACACAGAGAATCATTGGATCATAGAATCACAGCATAGTTAGGCATGAAAAGGACCCTCAAAAGTCATTGAGTCCAACCCCCCTGCAGGGAGCAGGGACATCTACAGCTAGAGCAGGGTGTTCAGAGCCCCCCCAACCTCCCCTGGGATGGTCCCAGGGATGGGGCAGTGAC
>NW_008582182.1:13113-16654 GCF_000691845.1 Merops nubicus
TGCTGGGCTCCCAGCAGAGGGGTTCCCCCCTCGGGGCATTGCTGGGGCTCCTCTGGCCCTGCTCCAGCAGGTCCCTGGCTCTGCTGAGGACTCCAGAGCTGCCCCAGCAGCTCCCTTGACCTGCTGTGTCTGTCAGACCCATGGGCACTTCTCTGTGTGTTTAAGAACTGGTTGGGGCTGTGATCCCCCAGTTGAGGAACTGCAGCCAAATGCACACACAAGGCATCGATCAGTTTGGGGTTTTTTTGCAAGAGACCAGCACCCAAAGGGTGTAAATGTATCAGCTGCTCTACACAGTCCTCTGAAAAAGCTGGAAACCCAGTAATTAGAATTTTAGAACTTCTTCTGGTCACTCTGTAGCATTGGAAGGTCACATATGCAACAGAGACTGGTTATTTTGGAACTTATTACTCACAGAACTGGAATTTGGTTCCTGAGGGATCAGTGATCCTTGCCTGATAACAGTCCTTACAGGCAAATGGAAGAGTCTCAATCCATCATTTATATCCTTAGCACTTCTGAAAAGCCTCTTGCCTCTGGCCTGGAAAGATTAATGAGTCAAATCGATTCAGAGGAGGAAAAGCAGATGAAAAATGTACATGGGAGCTGGGAGGTTTTTTTAGATATCTAAAGAGGTGAGATGACACCAGGAGAGGTGGCAAAGTAAAAACAGAGGGAGTCAGAAAATCAATAGAAAATCCATGTTAAAAAGAAAAACAAAGGAGTGGGTGATGTTGAGGTGCACAGGGGTAAATAAAGCTTAAGAGCCTAGAGGATTCCTGTCTGAGAGAGCCAATTTGAAAGAGCTTTTAAAGCATATCTGAAGGAAAAATGTTGTGGGTAGGAATAAAATGATGTCTAGTGATATATAAAAAGCAATCTGCTGGGAAGCACTGTAGGAAAGGTTAGAAATTATTTTGCAGTGGGAAGGGGTGAAAAAGCTTGACCTTTGGTCAAACAGAAGATTTAGTTTGTTCATCCAACTCAGGACGAGATGTTCTGCATGATGTTCACAAGGCTGTTACCAGCCACAGGAACTCATCAGCAGAAGCTCTGCCCTGTGTTGGAGCAGGATTGGGATGATGGATTTAGTGGTTCCAGCAGTTTTAGACTTCCTGGGAGGTGTTCACTCTGCAGTGATCGAAACTGCTTTATAACCTGAGACCAGGGAGAGTGTCACACCTTGAGGGCAGCCCATGAAGTCTGCGGATGGCACCTAAAGGAAGATCCCTTTGGACTGCAGCTGAAGGTGCAGAGCTGCAGGGACAACTTCTACCAAACTGTTGATCATCAACAAGCATGACTGAGTTGGCAAACCCCTGTGACCAACGTATCTGCCTGGTTTTGACACCATTATGAGCACAAAGAAGAACATAGGCTGACTTTTTACATAGGTCCTCTCACTGTCATAACTGTTCCCACTGCCCACAGGAGGCAAGAAGACACTCAGCAATGTCTCTTGCTGAGTTTCCTCTCTGTTCCCTGGAGATTTCTTTGTGAATGGAGAAAGCTCAGAAATTGTAGAATCATAGAATTGGTTTTGTTGGAAGAGATCTTCACTACTATCAAGTCCAACTGCTACCAGCACTGCCAGGTCCCCACTGCCCCGTGTCCCTCACCCCACATCTCCACGGCTTGGAAACCCCTCCAGGGGTGGGGACTCCACCACTGCCTTGGGCAGACTACAACAGCCATGGACAACCATTTCAGAGAAGACATTTTTCATACAGTCCAACCTCAACCTCCCCTGGGGCAACTTGAGGCCCTTTCCTCTTGTCCTGTCCCTTGTTCCTTGGGAGCAGAGCCCGCCCCCCCCCTGGCTCCCGGCTCCTGTCAGGAGCTGTGCAGAGCCAGAAGGTCTCCCCTGAGCCTCCTTTGCTCCAGGCTCAGCACCCCCAGCTCCCTCAGCTGCTCCTCAAACCTTGTGCTCTAACCCCCTCACCAGCTTCATTAACCTTGACATTCAAGGAAGGATCTGATAACTTTTATAGAGCCTAGGCAGACACTGCTCATCCCACCAAGTGCAGGAGATAAACCTGCTTGAAAATAGACTGGTTTCTGGATTCACAGGAGAATAAGTTGGTTAGCACTCAAGGAGAAGGGGCAAGGGAGGGAAGGGTCCTGCAGACAGGTTGCAATTTCCAACAGCCTCAACGTGTCTGCAGAGTGACTCAGATCTCGTGTTTTGGAGTGCAAGCACCAAACTTTGAGTCTGTTGGAAAGCACCAGGCAAAATGTTCTGATTCCTCTCTTCAGCTCTTTGTTACAGGTCTGCAAACTGAAATTAAGATTCTCTAGTCAAGGCTGGAGCCTGAGTTCAGGATCCTTTCTCTGACAGCAGGCAGGGAGGGAGGCGTGGAAGAAAAAAAGGCTAGAGCTGCATTTCCCATGGCTGTATGTTACCAGTTTGGGGAGGTCAGGAGCTTAAGACTGTCTAAACCCCTGGATTTATGTCCCAGAAGTGTCTCTCAACCCTTTTAAATCCCATTTATGAAGTTGCTTTCCATAACATTCTGCCACTCAGTTACCCATCTGAAATACTGCAGACTTTCTTCCTGCCTTTTCTGGGGAGGTCTCTCCGTTCCGAGCCCATTGGCAGCGTTTTGCCTTCAGCCTTTAAAGCTGCCCTGCAGAGATCTTACCCTTTGGCCCTGGCTCTTGGCCTCCATCTGTTTCTGTAAACAGAAAGCCATCTATTTCCATTATTCTAAGATCTGACAAAAAAAATGTGAAACCCACTCTGCTGCCAAAAGGAGAGGTCCTCTCCCCCCTTCTTGTTCCATCAGGATGACAACATCACGAGCCAGATCAAGAAACTGCTCTGGCTGAAAAGCAACCAAGTCACTCAGTCCCTCTCTCTATACAGCCCTGCATGGACTTGTGAAGGTAGAAGACAGAATCACAGAATCATTTAGGCTGGAAAAGACCTTTAAGATCGAGTCCAATCATTAACTAAGCACCGCCAAGACCATCATTAAACCATGTCCCCCAGCACCACATCTCCACGGCTTTTAAATCCCTCCAGGGATGAGGACTCCATCACTTCTTGACAGCCTGTTCCAGGGCTTGACAAGCCCTACGGTGAAGAAATTTTTCCTAATATCCAATCTAAGAAGAGTGAGAGCACTAAGAAGAAGAGAGAGGGTGGGACCATCTTTTTCTTCTGTAAGCAGCACAAGCTTGCACCACGAGACTGTACACTGAAACTGCCTCCTGGCCTCTAATACCTCCTTTCTGTCATGACTTTTTTTAGTAAATCCAAAAGGACGTGGACTCCCAAGACTGTCCCTCCTGGAAGCCATGCAACCACCAGCTGCTTGCAGCCTGAAGGTCAGAGCTTTCTAAACAAGACCCTTTTAGTCAACGAGCAGAACACAGCCCTGGATCAGCACTGTGGGAAGCTACCCCTGCACAGTCTGACTTGCTCTTCAACCCCCCAGCAACATCCCATCATTCATTTCTCCTCCAGTGCTGAAGAATGGGGTTGGTCCATGTCTTTACAGCCCAATAGCCTCTTCCAGTTGCAGCCCATGGCTGCCCC
>NW_008582182.1:16679-20952 GCF_000691845.1 Merops nubicus
GCTCGCCCGCCTGCCAGTCAGTGCTGAAGTCAGGGTGGCATTCCCTGGTAAACCACAGTTGGGTTTTCTTCCCTTTCTATGGAAGGGCACCTTGCCACCATTTTTATTTTTAATTTAGACAATGACTTCTTTCTGAGCTCTTCAGCCGGCGGAGCCTCTGCAGAGCTCTGCACTCGCTGGCTGGGTCTTTGGTAGTGAGTTAAATATGCTCTGTGTGAATGTTCTCCAGCTCTGTTGCTCTCCTCAAAAGGGATTTCTGCTTCCAAACGGCTTTTTGGAAACAACTCCTGGCTCATGCAGAATTAGGAGAACAGCACAGGCTAAGAGAATCCAGTTGTAGGACTTGGGTCTTGATGTTCAGTTGCCTTCAGGGACCTCGAGACATTTTCTATACCAGGTAATAGTGACTCAAAACCAGAAGATAATCTCAGCTATTCTGAGGAGGAGGAGGGACTGACATTATGGAATTATTTACAATATTTCAGTCTGTGTTCGTACCCTGGGGCTGTTTAACCTGGAAAAGAGAAGACTCGGAGGGGATCTGATCAGTGCTGAGCAAGAGCTAAAGGGTGAGGGTCAGGAGGACAAGGCCAGACTCTGGTCAGTGGTGCTCAGCAATAGGACAAGGGGCCCAAACTGGAACCCAGGAGGTGCCACCTGAGCAGGAGGAGAAACTTGTTTGGGGTGAGGGTGCAGAGCCTGGAGCAGCTGCCCAGAGAGGCTGTGGAGTCTTCTGCTCTGGAGAGATCCCAAACCCTCCTGGCTGTGACCCTGGGCACCCTGCTGGGGGTGAGCTGCTGGAGCAGGGGGTTGGAGGAGATGATCTCCAGAGGTCCCTCCCAACCTCTGCCATTCTGTGATCCCACCAAGAAATTCACCTTAAATGCCCATCTTAAGACAGGATGAATACTCTTGAGAAGCACCTTCTCCCTGCACTGCCTCTTAAGACAGTTTCTTGCAGCTAGATCTAGATAAGCAACTGCTTGGAGAGTCCTAATTATGAACTCTTGCCCTGTGTACACAGAAAGATATAAAAATAGCTACACGAAATAGCTCCTGGGCTGACCGTGGCCAGGGATGGGTGATTAACACTATGACTACATTGTCTTTGATGGCACACTAATGAGTGCCCTGTTCTTTCCACAGCAAGAGGCATGATTGGAATCTTAGGATACAGTGTCCCAGCTAAAAAAACGTGGTGGGTCACCCCAGAGCAAAGGGACACGCAGCCTGTGTGCACCACCAGGGGCCAAGGACACCAGAGCAAACCCAAAGGTGTGCCAACACCTCCTGCTTGGTCCAGGAAAATGAACGTTGAGGGGGAATATAAACACAGGAGAGAACTCCCACCAGGAAAGGAGTTATTCATTTACACTGGAAGTCATTGCTGGCACAGGAAGAGAGGTTAAATATTGACCCAGCCAAAGCTTGGGCTGGCAATCAGAAGGCAGTTTGGAGGGACAGGAGCAGTTTTGTTCCAGTCTAGGTGGGAGCAAGTCACAATGGATAACTTCCTACATCTTAAACAGGGTCTTCAGAGCATTTGGTTGACATATGGGAGAGAGGCAGATGTTATTTTGTTTGGATAAGGCTTCTGGAGATCCATAAATCAAAAGGAACATCCATCTTATTTGAATTGGGCTAAACAAATCTTGTGTTTGGTCATCAGGCAAATAGATTCTGTTCAGTCTCTGCCAGCTGCTGCACAACTTATTTTACCAACAGGACTGAAGAAGAGCATGTATTTGGAGGGCTTTAAGCACCTTCTTGCTCCTGCAGAGAGTTCAGCCTCCAGCTCAGCAGACCTAGATGTATATTCCTATCATGCTTCTAGATCACATCCTTGACCAAGTCCCTTTTGCCCTTGATCAACCTTATCAACCTGCACAGACACAGCCAGAAGAAAGGCACAGGTCAAAACTTTTCTGCTGTTTTTGAAGCTTTCAGACTGTCATTGAAACAACAAAGTCATCACCTCAATTCTAGGGGCCTTCAGCATGTGACTGTCTTGGAGGACCTGTCTTCTCACTGCTTCCATTTTGGCCATGTTTTTGGTGATAGAATGGAAAGTGGGAGCACACAAATCCATCCAGCTGCCCCACGTATGCCCCCAGCCACTCAACCTGCCACAGAGGCCTCTCATGAGAGCCAGATTGTGATATGAGCCCAGCCTCAGCTTGACCCTGTTCCTTCCCCTTTCATTATGAGTCCCAAATTTTCCCAGGCACGTAGAAACCTTTCTAGCAGCCTACTTACAGTTCCTTGTTGACTCTTTCAGTCCTCCTTTACCCTCTCTCTCTGTATTGAAATACTAGAAATACACCCAAAAGGGAAGATAAACCTGAGGAACCTCAAAAAAAAGGAGACTGTTGTGTGATCCTGGGATGCAGCCAAATGAGGGGTTTGAGAGAGGAGAAGATCTGATGGCTGCATGCTGCAGACAACAAAGAGCAGCTTCTATCAGTCACATCAGAGCAGCTGCAAGTCAGGGAGTAAATAAGAGTGCAAACATCCTTTTTGCCCAAATTAATAAAAAAATAAAACAAAAAAACAACTTAAAACCTCCATGAGAACATATAAATGGATGGAGTCATGCTCAAAAAACCAAGCCAGGAGAAGAGGAAGACATTACTGGGATGTTCTGCTTGAAAGATCATCTTCTCACCATTACCTTTGAAAATGATTACATTTCATATCACTACAATTTATTAGATTATCAATTTTAAAATGTAAGAGTGAGGAATGAGAAATCAGAGGAAGGGTAAAATTCTTGGTAGCTTTATCCATCATGAAACCAGCACCCAGAGGAAATATGAATTATAAGAAAATATGAATTAAATTTCAGACTTATTCTGAGAATGGACCATATTGTGTCCCTGTGGCTGGTCCTCAGTCTTCTAGAGGAATTCCTGACTAGGTTTTTACTTTACTGGATACCAATTAAAATAGCACTTATTCAATTAAAGGAAAAAAAAACACCTCTATTAATTTTTAATCTACTTTCCACTACCCCCAATCCCTTCAAGATTTTTAAAAAAAAAGCTGCTTTACTGCAAGGACAGTTAAACTTTAGCCCTGAAAGAGAATGGAACCACAGTTGATCTGTGAAAAGCCAAACAGAAAATAAACCACCGTGGCAATTAATAAGCCAGATGCTTTTTTAAGGTGTCTGGAGTTGGCTGTGATTTTCTCAGTCAGATTATGCCAAGGAAAGGTTTTCAGAAGTCTCACTTTGGGCTGTGAGCTAATCAGGGTGGTTCAGAGGGATCTGACCCAATTCCATTCTCCTGGAAAAGTGCATTTGCTTGTGGCTTCTGAATATGTTCTGAATATTCAGCAACCAGACCTTTAGGTTTGGTCTTCAGGACCATGGTAGAGTGCAGCTGATCTACATCTACACGAGGTTCAACTTAGCAGCAGCCTCCCTGCTGGATCATGTATTCACTCATCTCCCTGCAAAGGTTTTATTCGATGCAAGCACAGGAATCTAAGTGCAATTCCCAGCATCCCGTGATGAGGACAGGGATGGATTGCTGCATAAAATCAAGGAAGCATAGAATTGTTTTGGTTGGAAAAGACCTTTAAGATCATTGAGTCCAACTTAACCCAGCCCTGCCAGGTCCCCACTGCCCCGTGTCCCTCACACCACATCTCCAAGGCTTGGAAACACCTCCAGGGGTGGAGACTCCACCACTGAGCCCCTTCCAGGGCTCCACAAGCTTTTGTTTGAAGGGTTGAATTCACCCTTTTCTTTAAATTAATGACATCCCCACTCTACTGTTAGGAAAAGCTGCAGCAGGGAGGGTTAAAATTCACATGTTCTCTCTTTATCCAGGTAAATGTGAGAACTCCACAAGCTTTTGTTTGAATGATTGAATTCACCCTTTTCTTTAAATCAATGACATCCCATTTCCTGTTAGGAAAAGCTGCAGCAGGGAAGGTTAAAATTCACACATTCTCTCTTTATCCAGGTAAATGTGAGATTCACTGCACCTTCCTGAGAGCAAGCTGAAAGTGAAGCATCCAGACTACCCCTGGCAAGTTCTGAACTGAGCTTTGTGTTCATTTCTGTCCCACCAAACATTTCCAGTTCCTATTGAACAGTATTTTTAGAACCCACAGTTCCTAAAAGTATTGTCCTCTTTGTTCCCAGTGAACCAAGATCTATTTTGATTTGGGCATTTCTTATTTCGCCATGAAATGGAAACATCAAACTTTGACCTGCTCTAAGTGACAACTTCTCCTGCTTCTGCATTTAACTTTTGTTTCCCAG
>NW_008582182.1:20976-27263 GCF_000691845.1 Merops nubicus
TCCTGCTGTGGAAAGCTTCAGCTAGGAATTTTCCCTGTTTTAAATGTCTTGTGTTTCAATCTCTCTACTACAGGATCACTTCAGGTGACGTTACCTCCTGTCAGTTCCCTTTTCAACACTACCAGATGTTGAGAATACTTCTTCATTCCCATTTCTACAAGCTGTAGGCAAAACCAACGTTGGATGATGTCTCTAAGCCTCACTGCTGCAGCAGATGGGTGTTGAAGAGGTTTAAACAGATTCATTGACTTTGGTTAGAGGACAATTGTCTTCTAGAAGACTCCAGAAACTGCAGGACCACAAATTCAGTGTTGGTTTGACCATCTCAGGAAGAAACATTTTCAACACTAGACAGAAGGAAGTGCAGCTTTAGTCCATACAGACTTTTTCTGATGTACAAAGTAGGTTTGAGATCTGCCTTGGCTGGAGGAACCAGCTCACACCTCAGCTGAACTCCAACGTTGTGTCAGGTTATGTGGTTCAAGGAAGATATGAACAAATAAGAAAAAGAAGATAACAACGAGCAGAGGGTGAGTCTGGCTGCAAAGTCTGGGTTGTCTCAACATTCTGATGAGAAAATTGAAACAACATATGCAATGACATTCTTTAGACGTGCTTGGAAACTAAACTTCAGTCTTATTGCTCATTCTCTGAGGGTTTTTACAGCAAAGCTTGTCCCTCCCCTGCCAAATTAACATCCTCCAAGTGCATTGAGGACTTCACCTCTTGCAGCTCACCTATCCCAGGCCACAGACCAAACCTTCTATTCTCTAGGAGGAATAATTCTGCTGGATGGAGTCAGAGTAGGTTTTGATCCTCTACCAAGCCAAATATTAAAAAAAAAAAAAAATCTGAGACTAGTGAGGCTCATTCCAGAGTATATTGGAAAGATATGAGGTGGTTAACAACAAGAAGAATAAATAGATCAATATATTCACTCATGGCATATGATGCAGCAAAGAAAGGAGAGAGCAGAGTTAGAAACCAGGTCCTGAGAGAAGGAATAAACCCAATTCCAATCACATAGTAATTGCCCAGGAAAAAAAAAACATCATTACATACTTAATCCTCTTCCTGTCCTGGTTGTGATGTTGTCCCACCGTTGCTGGGAACTCTACTTGGAGTGGACAGTCAGGGAGGCCTTCTGCTACCAGAAAGCCCTACATGGGTGCAGCAAAGAAAGGAGAGAGCAGAGTTAGAAACCAGGTCCTGAGAGAAGGAATAAACCCAATTCCAATCATATGGTAATTGCCCAGGAAAAAAAACCATCATTACATACTTAATCCTCTTCCTGTCCTGGTTGTGATGTTGTCCCACCGTTGCTGGGAACTCTACTTGGAGTGGACAGTCAGGGAGTCCTTCTGCTACCAGAAAGCCCTACATGGGGCACCCACTACATAAATAAACCTCCCCCACCCTCTGCCAGCAGAGCCAGCCTGTATGCAGTTAACTTTAGAGGCAGGGCACCTGGGGGTCATCTCCTAAGTGGTTTCACCCAAAGTTGGCCAGGCCTTGAGAGAAAACCAAAGGGAAGATCTCTCCTGCCTGGTTGTGGACACCACCCATATGTCAACCCCGATTCAGGGCTGGGGGTTTAGACCCCAGCACCTCAGCAACCCCAACCAGTGTCTCACCACCCTCAGGATCACAAAATTCTTCCTTACATCTAATCCAAATCCTCCCTCTTTTGGTTTAAAACCATCAACCCTTGTCCTGTCACAACAGGTCCTTTTTTTTCTACTCCATCTCTCTGTGTTCTCCTCTGGGCAATCCATTTCTGCATTAAAAAACAACCTTGCTTATAGTTTATTTATCATTCTTGTTTTCCAAAACCAGAGGAATTCCTTTAAGTTCATCCAACAAAAAGTTGTCTGTGATTCCCCTGGATTTCAAATCCAGCCTCAACAGCACAGAAATAAATGGGCAGCTGGTCACAAGAAGAACAAACATTGATGGAGTAAAAACCTAGATGATCCTGGAAAAAAATAAGGCATGATGCTGAGACTTGAAATAGACTGTCCTGAGAAGATCCTTCCAGGAAGTAAAGTCAAAAAAAGGGCAAAATACATTAAATCTGATTCTACAGGGTACTGAACATGCTTAGGTCTCACTAGAGGTAGTAGACGTAGTCCACATCTTCTACAAATGGACCTGACACAACCCTCTGTTGACAATAACCCAGCAAATCCTTCTCGTCTTGATTCAGTATCTGTGAGCCCTTTCCAGCTGGTGTCTCTTTGTTGAGACCTTAATCTGAAGCATTCATGCCCTGTGATCAGTGGACTGACTCCAATCTTCTATCTGTGAAAACTAGAGCAGAACCAGAATAAAACCTTTAGAAAAAAAAACATCTGAGTAGATGGTTCTGCTGCTGGGCCTCCTTTCAAAGACTGCTTCGTTCTTGGGAAACTTAAAGAATCATTAACATTGGAAAAGACCTTTAAGATCATCAAGTTCAACCATCAACCCAACGTTATCATGACCACTAAATTCATCTTCTGGAAGGAATGTGCAATATTTAATTGCTGTCAAAACCAACAGACTGTGTTACTCTGAACTCCTCAGGCCTCGTCTGAACTTCTCTGGGTTTGGGCACATTTCTGCCTTCGTTTCACCTCTGCTTGCAACATTATTTAAGAAGGTTTTGCTGGGCTTGCAACTTGCTTTAGGTTCAAATGACCCTTGTCTAACTTCTCAACATAATGAGAATTACCCACTCATCAGGTGTTCATGACCTACCTCGTGGTTTGGGGGTTGTTGTAGTAAATCATCTATTTTCCAGGTGTTTTTTAACCTAAAGTTTGCTTAGATTTGTGCATCCGTGGGGCTTTGCTCTGAAAGAAACCATTCCACATGCACTGAAGAGGAAATAAATACTGGCAATCCTTCTACAAGTCTTTTTTTAGGGAAATGAGAAAAAAAAGAAGTGTTATGGATATAATTCTGGAACTGGCTAAGCTCAGATTTTGCAGAATATCTGGTAGAGAAAGAAAGTAGCTCATCAAAGACATCCAGCAAACTCACCAGAGCTCTTGTCCTTACACAAGAAAGAGTAGGAAACACTTCTGAACCAAGCTTTGCCTCCTGCTTTATTATTTCCACAGCTTATTTTCAAAACCAGTCTACAATGAATGCAATCAGTGGAGCAGAGGAGTTGCTTAGAAGATCTGAAACAACAGAAGCCCTCCAAATGAACTTCAACTCACTAACGAACGTGATTGGTGAAGTTTCTTTTCAGTGATGCCAAAATGATGAGAGAAACGTTTTCTTCTCTGACTTTCTGGATTTCCTGCCTCTGGTGTGCTGGAACACACATTTTAAAGTGAATTTCCACAAGCAGGGTTAAGCTACAGCAATTCCAGTGGTTTGGGGGGTGCTGGGAGAGGTGATGTTAATTAAAAGGATGAAGTTAGATAGATAGTCTTCCCAAAAGTGGCAAGATATGTTGTTATCACAGAGGGTCAGAGCACATTCCTCGTGGCCCCACAGTGGGCTTGATGTTGAGCAAGGTGCATCTGCCAGCAGAGCTCACAGTACAGCTCCACCAGTTGACCTCTGTGGTTTAGGTTGAAGCATCTGAGATCATTTTTCTGCAACGGGCTGAATTGTACACAAAAGAAAACCCCCAAAAAATCCTGAGGAAGTTTGTCATGATGCAAAGCACTTGCCACCCTGACACAGCCTTCAGGAAGAGGTTTGAAGCAAGTGTAGGTCCTGTGGAGGCTTTAAGCAAGGAGGACCATGTTCTCAAGGAACACAGAAAGTGGAGTTAGTGGGAAACATGGAGCAAGGAGCTGCCAGAAGGGCTAAGCTGACCTTGTGTCCTCATTGCCAACCATCTCTATCTGCCCCTCCAACTCCTCCAGGAGAAAGAGTCCTCCTTTGAGGAAAGAGAGTCCTCCTTTGAGGAATGAGTCCTCCTTCAAGGAATGAGTCCTCCTTCAAGGAATGAGAGTCCTCCTTTGAGGAAAGAGTCCTCCTTTGCAGGCATTTAATTCACTCATACCCAAAACAGGTCATCCCTATGTCAAAAATAAAGATGCAATTGTCCTTCCCACCTTCCTCAGTTAAACCCACGTGTTTTGAGACCCACCAGGAACTTGCAAGGGACAATGTTGTCCTCCAATGAGGACTTGGGGCTGGGCTACAGGCAACTGGAACTGGCTCATCCCTCCCATGGGACCCAGACCCCAGAGCCTCAGGGTGCAGGTGGCACAAAGAGAGCTCTTGGCAAATGACAAAAAAAAACCAGAAAAGTGCTTTGAAAAGCTTTTAAAAGTGACATTTCCTCCAATCCCCTTCAATGGAGTTCCACTAAACCTTTGGGTTTTTCCCTTCCCTTGTCTGTGCCAGCAGAGCAGGAGCACAGAGGGAAGTATTTCAGTTCTGTGTGATGAATTTTTGTTTAAAGGGCACAAAAAGAGCATCCCTGGGGCAGTCCCCTGCTCCTGGCAGGGGTTTGCTGGCTGTTAACTGCTTCTTGCCTTAGCTACAAACAGACCCTCCATTCATCCACCTCTGATAAGGTGACTGTGCTGGTTCTTTTTCAGCAGGGAAGGGGACACCCCTGGGCCATAAACTTCCCAGCATTTCACAAGCACCCAGGGGTTAGAAACCTGCTGGTCAGAATATTGTAGCAGCTCTGCAGTGACAGCAGGCTTGGCACTGGTCACAACACCTCAGATGCTGGCCCAACAGAAGCATGGGCTTTGTCACATGGGTGAAGTGACTTCTTGGTGTGGCACCTGAAATTGCAGCCTCCACATGGGGCTGAGATGTGTTGGGCACCTATGGCAGCCTGCAGAGTGATTTCTGTACTTGCCCCAGCACAGGGCCAGGGCTGGTTCTCAGGGATTGCTGGAGTTAAACTGTTAAACACTTTGTACAGCTCTAATCTTGCAGCTCATCACGGGGAAATTGAGCTTTTCACTTCAGACACAAGACCTGAGGGATCCGATCATAGAATCACAGAATTGTTCTGCTTGCAAGAGACCTTCAAGATCCTGGAGTCCAACCATCCCCCCAGCCCTGCCAGGTCCCCACTGCCCCGTGTCCCTCACCCCCCATCTCCACAGCTTGGGAACCCCTCCAGGGGTGGGGACTCCACCACTGCCCTGGGCAGCCTGGCACAGCCCTGGGCAACCCTCCAGGGCAAGAAATTGTTCCTCAGGGACAACTGAAACCTCCCCTGGGGCAACTTGAGGCCCTTTCCTCTTGTCCTGTCCCTTGTCCCTTGGGAGCAGAGCCCGACCCCCCCCTGGCTCCAGGCTCCTGTCAGGAGCTGTGCAGAGCCAGAAGGTCTCCCCTGAGCCTCCTTTGCTCCAGGCTCAGCACCCCCAGCTCCCTCAGCTGCTCCTCCCCACACTTGGCCTCTAGACCCTTCCCCAGCAGCTCCGTTGCCCTTCTCTGGCCACGCTCCAGCCCCTCAAGGTCCTTTTGGGAGTGAGGGGCCCAAAACTGACCCCAGGATTCAAGGTGTGGCCTCACCGTTGAGACAACTTGCACCCCACTACCTCCAGTAGGTTTTGAAGGAACTTGCCCAACTAGCTGCTCACCTTACCAACTGCTGCAGTCAGACAAACCATTTGTGTAAGCCCTAAACAAACTCTACAGAAGAGGACTTAGCAGAGGAAAAGAAAATCCCCAGACTCACCTCTCCCCCACTCTTCACTGCTCTGTGTTTGCCTTCCAATTACCCAGTGTTGACTCTTGTGCTTTCTCCCTGCCTCCTAACAATTGACACGTGAGGAATTCAATTTAGCAAATAATTTTGGGGTTATGCAAGTGATATGGACCCAGCCCTGCAGCTCCCACCACTTTGGCCTCTCAGAGCACAGAGGAATGGAAAGTCATCTCCTGGTGACTTGATGCTCACGGTGAGGAGGGTGAGATGACCAGGCACTCACCAAAAAAACCCCTGATTTTTCAGCTTTCTTGTTTGCTCTGAAGTTAAACATTTCTCCCCCTATTTCTGCTCCCCATCCTATTAAAGCACATTGAAGGGAGGGTGAGACCAAAAACATGGTCTCACCCTCCCTCTGCCCATCTACCTCCTCGTTCCTGACCTCTCATGCCACGTTTTAGTCAGCAATGCCACAGGAATTCTTATGACCACCATAGAGGCTGGTTCAAGAAACCTCTTGGGTTACAATTAACCCAACAGAAATGGAATTAATTCATTTCATTCTGGATCAGCTCGTTATCTTGGTCCAAGCCAGCCTGCATGACTGTCATGGCTTGACCAAATCATTAATAGAAGGCTTGGAGGGCAGCAAGAGGTCAGAATT
>NW_008582183.1:0-21254 GCF_000691845.1 Merops nubicus
ACTGCCTGAAGTAGTTCTTCCTACTGTCATGAGAAACAAGGCTATTAAGAGATTCAGTCTTTCTATTACTGTGAAGTAGCAGGCTTTTTAGAAACTCCACGCATTGTGAAAGAAGATCTAAAATCATTCAAGGGAGGTTTCTCACTGTACTTTTCTCTTTTAAAAAATTGGTTAAGTTACAAGTTTGTGGGTAGAAGGCTGACCTAACAGAGGTAAGATGTAGTATACAATCTTGGAAACATCATCTGTCCTAAGGGTGACCCATCCCATCTTGTGTCTGTTGTGGCATGGTGAGTGCAGCATGTCTCGAAAACTTCTAAGCAACCTAAGCTTGTAGAACAGGATCCTCCTTGTAGTTATTTCTGTCTTCTAATAGGTATTCCTATTCCATGAGGCATCTCTGAATTTGGGTGGAGAAACAGGCTTTCCAGTGCAGCTCTTTTTTCATCTTTTTGGGTTTTTTTTTATCTTTTTGGTTTCTTGCTCTCTAGATAAATCTTTCTGGTGCTGTGAAGACTGGTGAATACTGGTTTAAGCAACATAATTAAAATTATAAGATGGGCTTACCCACAGAAAAATACATGAGAAAACTTATTTTTTTCTAAGGAATGTGAGAGTGTTTACTGTCAGCTAGACGTGTGTTTACATTTCTTAAGATAAAACAAAATATTGAGTCGTGCCTAGTTCAGAAGATACTGTACTTTTTGTGCCTTCAATTTGGTTTTGGCTACATTAAAGATTGTGTACCACGTGTGCACAAGCAGCTCAGTTCAGTTGCACAGAAGATCCTAACTCAGGCAGTTTTAAACCTTGGAATGCCTTATTTTGCAGGAGGTCGGTGTGTGTGCCACACATGGCTGTGTGCAAGCATTTGACTGTCCCTTGCAATGCTGTAGTAGTACTTCAAGAAAGCAAAGTTGCAGCTTTTTACATAAACAGGCAGCTGAGTTTGGTTGTTAGGAACAGCAGAAAGCTCCACGCAGCCCAGGACCCTGTGTTCCATCCTGCCAACAGCAGGTGGTGCAGTGGGCAGGAGTAAGATTGGCTTATAATCGTGTTTCCCCAAAATACACCTTCAGCTTCCAGCAATTTGTGACTTGAGAGTTTTCTAGCAAAATATATTTGAAAAATTAGATGGGACAGCCCTTTCCTTTGCAGAGGCACTGCTGATGTCTTCTGTTGGATAGGCCAGCTCATACATTGTGATTAAACTCACAGTGGTTATTCCCAAATTGTGTTTCGCTTCCAAGTTTTCTTTTTTGTTGAAGACCTGACCAGGGGCCTATGTGTCTGAAATATGAGCTGTTTTTTTCTGGTTTTTCTCAGATCTGCTGAAAGAGATTTGTCTTCATTAAAACTTAAAGGCTGCATTTCTCTGCAGGCATTCCTGAACTGAGGAAAAATAATTTTGGGGGTCCACTGAAATAGATATGCTAATATATATGTATCTTGCATTGTAGAATTGGGTCCATATTTTATCCTTTCTTTAAAACGTTGCGTGTTCCATTCTGCTATGAGCAAGAAAGAGGAGACATTTTCTTCTGGGGTTCTTTGTTCTGGAATCCTTTGTTCAGCTTGGTCTATTTCTATCTTTTAATGTTTAGAGTGGTTGAAGATTAAAGCAGGGCTTAAAAAGCTTGACTAAAGCAGAACATACTTGCTGAGGAATGGAATTTTGGAAAAGTAAACTTTTTCAGTATATTTCCTGTTGAAGTAACTGCTGATGGGGTGTGTACAGGGCACAAGTTGGAACTGGTACATCTGTTTGAAATGAAGATTACAGTAAATGGGGTGAAAAAACCCTTTTTCTGGTACTAGCTTTTGTAAAATGCCATTTTTTAAAATATACTTTGGGCAGTGTTTTAAGAGCTGCACAGTGTTTTACTTGTTTTGAAACAGGAAGGTGTGTGGAGAGTTAACGTTACATAGCAATGCATTTTATTAACAAAGCATTGTAAAATTGCATTTAATTGTCAAATCTGGTTATTCAGCCCATGTGAGAGTTTGTAATCACGATAATATTTTGTGCTCTTTCTGGTGTTAACTACTAAATATTTTGCAAGATACAGATGTGCTTTCAAAATAGCTTCACTTTCTTTGTCTAACATACAGATCTTTACCTGATTATTTCAACACTGTGTGGAGCTGGTTATGTTGGTGCTTTGATACTCATTGAGTAGAAGTAACAAATGAAATAGCAAAATTTTCTGTCTGATTTGTTGCAGGGTATTTGCAACAGGAAAAACTTCTAGCTACCTGCCGTGAATTTATTTTGGAAAGCTCAGATTTGAAAGAATATGCAGAGCACTGTACAGAGGATGGGTTCATTCCAGCCTGCTTGCTGGTGAGTTTGTGTTTGCAAAGCAGAAAGTTAAATTGTCTTGCATCTGTGGAGAAGAAAATTGAGATTTCTTAGAGTAACAATTACTTCTCAAATGCTTAAAATGCTTAGTTAGATCATCCCCTCTGGTTTTGGGTTGTTTGGGTTTTTTTATCCTGTGGTATTATCAGTTATTTCTAGTATTTAATCTTACTAAGAGACATTTAAGTGTAAAATTGGTTTCATTATTTTGGATTTAGTCTGCTTTGTGGCTTTAAGGTTCATTTATGGAAGGGTGTTGCAAGGGTTTTATTGATTTCAAGAATTCTCTTGTAATTTATTGGAGATAGCTTTTGCATCCTAGACATGGCAGCTAGTAATGTTCCACTTCAAGTACATAATAAATATTTAGATAAGGTACCTCAGCTTTAGCTAAGGCTACCCAGTTTTGTTGATACAAACTGTTTCAGTTCAGCTTCCTCTTTGATCAGTGTCATCTGCTTTGTCCCAGGTGAGATGTGGAACTTTGGGTGTGCACAAATACAGCGTGTAGCTACGTATGTAGATATGTGCCTATAACTACAGAGTAATTAGATACTATACATTTTTAATATATACAGAATGGATTTTCAATACAGTATCCAAGCTACAGGGTTTAGATATTTCTGTGTATCAATCTTTTAATGTTTACATGTGTGTCTTCATTCTCTTTTCTGTTTCATTCTTCTAGCATGTTAGTTAACTATATGGTCTAGGATTTTGTCCACAGGTTTCAAAATCTGTGGAAATCTGTTCTGAGATCCAAGGTCTTGGTGTGCCTATTCAGAATAGACCATTGAACTTACTCCATTTATAAGTATTCAGTCATCTGTACTTTTTGGGGTAGGGAGTTGAGAACCAAGCTATGGCCTGCAAAAACATGAAAAACATGTAAACAGGTCATGTAGATTCTTAAAGCTTTTAATTATCTTCCTTTCCTCAGCAGAAACTTGCCCCCTGTTTTTTGTAGAAGAGTGATGATGTAATAGTGTTGCAGAAAAAATCCTCATGTCAGCTCAAAATACTTAAGATAGAGGGCTGTATTTGTCAGAGCCTGTAGAATTCCCACTAGCAAACAAGTCAAGAAGATATAGCAAATGATAGTGGTAACCTTGAAATCTTAATTCTCTTCATTTCAGCTAAAATAATGGAACAAGTAAATATGGTTTGACAATTAATTCCATATGACTGTGTAGAATTTTACTTTAGACAGAATCTCTCATTATATCTTAAAGCATGTTGTGTTCCAGGGTGATAGATGGTCATTACTCTGTTACAGCTCTTCATTGTCTTGTCTTTGTGTTTTTTTTCCATAATAATGAAGGTGAGTGAAGGCCATGCAGGTCTAACTGCTATACCAGTGTGGTGCAGTGCAGTCAAGCACTTCAGATTCTGTGTTCTTAACGGCCTTTTGTCCCATGGAGTGCTCTCTGCCCTAGATTGACACAACTCAGTGTCAGCAGCACACAGTACAGTTCCCTGTGTTTTAGGGTCAGCCTGGTGTAGTCTTCTGAAGAGCTGTTTAAGTGTAGTGTGATAGAGCAGGTGAAGTAGAAGTTATTAGTGAAGATTCTAAGATGAGATTTTTTTTTTTTTCTTCCAGTCCCTGTGTGGAAAAAACTTGACAACTATTCTTAATGAATATGTAGCCATGAAAACAAAAGGTAAGCCTTCAGAATGAGATTTTTCTTATTTATCTGCTGTGAACTCCTTGTGGAATAGGCAATACCTCCTCCACCTCTACGTGGACAGACTGAGAGAGTTGGGGCTGTTCAGTCTGGAGAAGGCTCCGAGGTGACCTTATTGTGGCCTTCCAGTATCTTAGGGGGGCCTACAAGAAAGCTGGGGAGGGACTTTTTAGGATCTCAAGTAACAACAGAACTAGAGGGAATGGGGCAAAGCTGGAAGTGGGCAGATTCAGGCTGGATGTGAGGAAGAAGTTCTTCCCCATGAGAGTGGTGAGACCCTGGAATGGGTTGCCCAGGGAGGTGGTTGAGGCCCCATCCCTGGGGGTCTTTAAGGCCAGGCTGGATGAGGCTCTGGGCAGCCTGATCTAGTGGGAGGTGTCCCTGCTCATGGCAGAGGGGTTGGAACTGGGTGATCCTTGTGGTCCCTTCCAACCCTGACAGATTCTGATCTGTTTTGGCAGAGGACTTTGGAGCCCTGGTGGCTCGGTGGTTGGATTTGATGATCTTGGAGGTCCCTTCCAACCTAAATGATTCTATGATTCTATGATTCTATATGAGCCATATGTACAGGGAGATAAAACTAAAAGCCTCTGTTTGTTTTAGAGGGGGCCTTTGTAGAGGTGGGAAACAGTCAAGAAGCTGTTGCTGATGCAGTAAGTTTTCAGTAACAAATAAACGTAAAGGTTATTGGTACTCATGGTATGATTCTGTGGACTGAGAGCTGTCCCCCATCTGTGCTAGGAGTTGGCATTTTCCATATTGTGCAGGCAACAACCAATTAGATCAGCACCTTGTGAGCAAAATTAATTTATTATCTTAGTCTGGATTTGCTAGCATATATTTCCACTTTAAATTTGAGCAAACTTCTAATCTAATAAAGCACAAGGTTATAAGAAAGCATGCAAAATCTATAGGTTTATGCTTGTAAAATTATAGCATTTATTGTTTGTATTGTAAATATGAGGGAGAGGTGTTGAGCTCTTCTCTGTAGTGACTAGCAATAGGACACAAGGAAATGAAGTGAAGCTTTGTCAGGGGAAGGTCAAACTGGACATTAGGAATAGGCTTTTCACTGAGAGGGTGGCCAGTCACTGAAACAGGCTCCTCAGGGAAGTGGTGGTGGCACCAAGCCAGTCAGAATTCTAAGAGCATCTGGACAAAGCGTTTAGTCCTACAGTTTAGTTTTAGGTCGTTGTGTGAGAAGCAGGGAGTTGGACTCAATGGTCCTTATGGGTGCCTTCCACCAGGAGTGTGGTGGGTTAGCCCTGGCTGAGCAAGCAATGCCCACCAAGCCACTCTATCAACCTCCCCCTTTGCTCTCCCTCCTCCGCAGAGCAAAAAGGGGAAAGGAAATTAAGATGGAGACAAAACCCTTGTGGGTAAGAACAAAAGCAGTTTAACTAGAAAGCAAAGCCGAGCAACACTTTGCATGGAAGCAAAGAGAAAAAACCCAAATATTTATTCCCTGCTTCCCATCAGCAGGTAATCTCTGGCCTTTCCTAGGAAGCAGGGCTCCAAAACGCCTAGCAGTGGCTCCAGAGGATGGCAGAGTAGCCTCCTCCCCCCCTGTTGTGCCAGCTTTATAGCTGAGCTGATGTCATGTGGTCTGGAATATCTCTTTGGTCAGTTCAGGTCAGCTGTTCTGGTTATGTTCCCCCCAAGTTCCTGCCCCCCCATCCCACTGTGGGGGGAATGTTAGAAAGAGCCTTGGTGCTGTGCGAGCCCTGCTCAGTGGTGCTCACAACATGGGAGTTATCAACAGCCCTCTACCTCCCAACACAAAAGCCCTGCACCAGGAGAGCTGCTGTGGGAAAACCAGCTCAGCCAGACCTGATAAGGTGAGATGTTCTGTGATTCTATGAAATAACCAGGAAGAGTCCTACAGTGTGAATTTCTTGTCTCGTTTTTAAAACCAATTAAGATAATTTCAGGATAACTTCATATCCTGTATGAATATTAGAGACAGACCATTTCCTCTTTTAAAAAAGCTTCTGAATGTTCCCAAGTTTTAAAATTTTTTTGATATATGTTGTTCAATCAGATTTTAGCGGTACTTGGTTCTAAGACTTGGAATTTAAGATTTGTCATATTTGGAAGATATCTGAATGTTTTGTCCCTTTCACATTGGGTTTAAATGAAATTGCAACTAAGACACAAACATAGTTTCTTCAAAATACATTATACTTGGCACCTTGAAAAGATCTATAAATTTTTCTGCTTACATCTTTCTATTTATACCTTAGTGTTCTGTGCTTCAAAAGTACCTAAGCCTTTTTACCTGTGTGGGTGACAGCTTAAAATAAACGATTATTTTTAAAGCCCTGTCTACCAGTTTACAGTTTTCAAAAGCACACAAGTGACTTGGGAATATGAATACCATTTGCAGAAGTGAGTTAGATTGGGTTACTGTGTGTTTGCCCAGGAGTCAACACCATTTGCATATTGTGTCGAGAGTTACTATTATAAATGTCTTTGCCTCAGTTTCATTTAGGCTCCTGAAACTGAGGACTGCATCCATGATGATTGTGTGTGCCTGTCAGTCAAAGTTCTTAAGTTAGGAGTTGGGGCTTTCATTAACAGAATAGTAAGAAGGTGACTAGACACCTAAAATCAGATGCCTGAAACAAGCCATAATAATTCTTTTGCTTGTGATTTTGCATTTTCTCAACAAGTATTGGTTTTTTGACATCTAAGAGTTTTTTTCTTTATTTTAGAAACAACAATTGAAGTTCCTGCAATGATGTCATCTCTGTGGAAAAAATTAGACTATACGCTTTCTCAGATCAGGTAATAGAGTTTTGAAATCAAACAAGTAAAATTTCACTCTAAGAGTGAGTGCCTGTGTTGATCAACTCCCCATGTCATTGTACAAGAATGGTTTTGCTCTCAGATGCCTCTGAGAGATGGTGAAAAGGATAGATAGCTGTGTGAGAGTTGATAGTTGAGTAGACATTTCATGATTTAGCAGATAAGGAGGGCATTAATGTATGTGCCTTCCTATAGTAAAAGAGTATACTATGACTCATTTAGAATTTGGTACTGTTGTGGTTACTTGATCAAAAATATAACAGTAAGCTTCCTTTGAAGGATTTGTGACCATTGTTTGAAAGAACAAAACCAACAGTCAGCAGATTGAAGCTTTCTGGAGTAATGTGTGGTTGAAACCAGGCCAATATTAACCATGTGGTAGATACCCTCGAACTGTGCAGCTGGGTGTTTCTGTTGTGCTCCTTTTGTTTATGTCACCTGCTTTATTTTCTAGGAGCATGCAGAATTCCACAGGATTTTCTGCTAATCAAAGGAGTAAGTAACTGAGCCAATTGTATGAGGTCAATAGGCTTTATGTTCAAGTTAATTGTTTTGGCAAAAAATGGGGGAATGCTGCAGCCACCAGTAACACATCCATACTCTTGAAGTGTTGTCAGATCTCTTCTGCAGTGTTTTTTTTTCCATCATGTCTGTTGTCTTCAGTGCAGTCAGTGGATCAAGAAAGGAAAATAGGAAAAGCTGAGCTTTTTGCAATGGGCTTAAATTCTCAATATAGCATTTTCTTCTCTGCTGAAAACTTTGTAGAAGTTTACATGGTTAAAAGGTTTAAAACCTGCTGCTTCGTTTCTGAAGCTGTTGACTTAATTTGTGGTTCATAGAGGAACTGAAAACAACCAGTCTGATTATGATGCAGCATCATTTCTGTAGAAGGGGAGTATAGAAATGTACTACAATCTTGAGACAATTATTTTTTTATGCATGCAAATCTACATCTAAGCGAAATATGAAAAGATTCTTACTCTGTCTACAATTGTTTCTTTCATTACAAAATCTGCCAAATGAACTCTCAAAAGAAAAGTTACTTTATTTAAAAATTTTTTCTCTTAATAATATTTCTAGTGAGTAACCTGTGTGGAAAAAAAAAAATGTGAAATCTAGGTAGTATTTGTTCTTGGATGTGAGATTCACTGGCTTGGGTGGTGGTCTGTTCGAATTTGTCAGATTTAGGCTGATAAATACAAACATACATTGGTTTAGCTATTTCAGTTAAAGTCAGTAATATAACTGGTATATTGTGTAATGAAGTATCTTTTTGATATGATTTATTCCTGTAAATATTTAAGCAGCAATACAGGCATGGTTACAACATTTATGTAAATTGGCTGTACTTCATGAATTATTTTGTCTCAATCCTGTAACACAGAGGACAAAAAAGGGTGTTGCTTGCTTTTTAAGTGTCATTACTTAGTTGTTGAAGCACAAAGAAGTTTCAATGGAGCATCCTTAATTAGATCTTGTGGCAAATCAGCAACCTTTTAAAATTCCTTTGTCATACCATCTTGCCTTTACTGTCTCCAGCACGCACCAGAAGCGGGATTGTAGAGATGAAAAGGCAGAGGATGCTCCAGCAGTCGGCCGCGGCAAGCTCCCTGCTGCTGCCTGTAGCCCATCAGCCAGGGCCACAGGGTTCCTCTTCTGCTGTAGCTCCTCAAGTTATGCAGAGGCCAGCAATAAATCAAAGCGTGTCACAGGCCAGGCTGAATACGTTGTTTGTGCACCAGTCACAAGCCCATGAAAACAAGATCAGCAGTAAGTTGCATGTGTTTCTTAACCTTTTTTCCTGTGAAAAATCTGTGGAAAGAGATGGGAAGTTTTCTAAAATCAGGGTGAATCATCTTCCACCAAAGAAGTTTCAGAAAATTCATGCTTTGTGCTAGCTCTCCAAATGGGGTCAGGTGATTAAAACAAAAGGAGTGTGCAAAAGATAAATGGCTCTTGCATACTTGCTTGCTGATGTGAATTTGGAGATCAGAAGTGCATTAATTTGTCACTATTCTATCCTGTGTTCTCCCCCTCACCCAAAACACTTGTTTTGGCATATAGGGATGATCCACATCATGGATGTTTTTCCCAGGGTATATTTAAAAAGGAACGATTATCCTTTTCCTAATAATACCAAATTATTTTTTATTAATATCTAGGAGTTGATTGAACGCAGTAAGGAATATGTAAGTTTCTGTAGTGCTTTAGCAGTGTCACTGGAAAAGGTACTGGCATCATGATTTTTTTTCCTTTATAAAGCAGGAGATTTCATACACATTCAAGTCCCAGCATCACAAGAACGAAAGCTTCATTCAAACTTGCTTTCTCCAGGAAGGCGAAAAAGGTAAACACAAGGCTGTTTTTTTGTTGTACTTGCTTTTTTGTTTGTTTGGTTGGGTTTTTTTGTGAGATTTTTGTTAGTTTTTCAAGACTGTTTAGAGTTTGTGGTGTTCTAACATCTACTGTAAATTTGCTTAGATGCTGGAGTGTTTCACATTTAAGATCCACGGAGAGTGGCCAGTGTGTGATGTTTCACAAAGGAAAGGAAAATCAAATAAGATTAGACTGATAGGAGACTACTTGTACTTCTTTGCTACATAAATCTGGTCTTTACATTACTCTAGTATTAGACATTGGCAAATAATCTTGGAGCCCAAGGTTTAGTATTCCTTCCAAAACATGCTTATCAGTTATGAAAATTGTGAATATTGATATAAATGTGCATTTTTTTCTGTTTTTAATTTGGAAAAACCATAGAGGTCACTAAATTTTGTTAGCAGAAATTTCCGTTAGGGTTCTTACTAAAAAGTGGTGTGAAAAACTGTTCTTCCACTCGTTTTCCATTTTTTATTCTTTTGATTCCAGTGTCATTTTGTTTTTCATGAGTTGACTGACCTCTTGGTCTTCCATGTGTTGTCTTTATCCTTGACTAAATCCTGGTCAGTGCTTTTGCTTATCATTTTCCCAGGTCCTTCTTTATTTATACCTTTTCCAAGTCCTCTCTATTCCTGCATGTTTTTTTTGTAAGTGATTTTAGTGTTACTGCATACAACATGAAGCAGGTATGGGATTTTATTTCACTTCAGTACATAGTTAATTTTTTGTTGATTAAAATCTTTCACTTGCTAAGGAGAAAGAGAAACACTTTATTTACTGGCCATTAGGTCTGTTGTATTTTGTGAGAACATGGCAAACATCATAAATTTCCTGAAATGTTCCAGTGACTCTCAGAAGAGGAAAAGCATTGCAACAGCTGGACCTCTTACAGCAACCAGAAGTTCTCAAGACCCTGATGAAGTATTGACAGAAAAAGAAAGTGAGCCACTTGAAGAATTCATAGATGGTAACTTCCCAGTGAGTATATACTTAAGGAATGTATTTACATTTAAGAAAATAAATTCAGACTAAGAGCTAGTCTTTTACATGGTGTTTGTCTTGAATATTACAGAAATTAATTTTAGAATGTAAATGTACTGGTTTGTATTTGAACTAGCTCTTCTGTGTACTGAAGTAATGAGGATGGCATGGCTATGTGGAGGGCTTTTTTTTTTTTTTCCTTGATTTATTTGCTTTGCTAAGATACCTATAAGCTGTCAGAATACAGTGATGTTTTAGAGACTGGAAACCAGGAAGCACAATAAGCCTTGCTGTACTTCGGGAGAGCAGAAGCAAAGGAATGTTTTCAAGGGATTTTCTTAGCAGTGTCACACAGACACAGATTGCCTGTCAGTTGTAAAGAATTCTCTGTGGGGAATTGTTTGGGTTTTCTTTTTACTGTTAAGTTGGAAATTCATGCTCCTTTTCTAGGACTGATAAAAATAGAAACCTGACAACTTTAAAACTGTTTTTTTCAGCAACTGGTTATTGAAAATGCCAGAGAAAAAATCTTGAGCAACAAATCTCTTCAGGAGAAGCTTGCTGAGAACATTAACAAAATCCTGGGCAGGTAATAAAAAGATGACCTAAACTTCATGTGTAATCTTGTTTGATTTATTTTTGAGTTCTGATCTAGTGACTAATGTGTTTCAGTGATGGCAGTGTTGCTCAGGCCCCTAAACAGACAGACAGTGGTCCCACAGAACAGGAGACTTCAATTGATGAAATCCTTGGACTTCAGGTAGGTGTGGTTTGCCATGTTTACTGTTTTTGGAGACCAGGCACATGAGAATGATCAGTTACAGGAACTATGCTGAACCTCTGTCTGGTGTCTGAGATTGCTCTTGTCTTCTTTTCTTTCTTTTTCTGTGTCTTGTACATCACAGCTAAGCCTGTCTAGTGGCTGGTTTCTTCTGCCCGGGGTCAGTTCCACAGCTTCCCTTGTGTAGACATTAACTCTTACCCTGGTGTATGGTGGTGGGTAGGTTCGAGGAGCTGAACTGACAAGATACTAGTGTTTTGCTGGGGTTAATTTTGAGCCATTTCAGCACTCAGTTCATTCCCAGTGCCTGTACAAGGTAGCATGGGCGTGCAGCAGGGTCAAAAGCCAAGGGAGGAGGACCACTTCTGGCAGTGGTTAGCTGTTAACATTACTTGCAAACAAAGATCTAAGTACTCTGTCCCACGGTCACCAGCTGCCTGCTTGACACTGGGTCTTTGGTACCAGCCTCTGGCTGGGGATCTGATTAATAGCCTTGTAAAAGAAAAAGGAACTTGATATTTTGTGGTCTCCAGACATGTTTAGTCTGAGCTGATTTTCTGATTTACTCTAAGATAAACACAGCTTGTCTACTAAAGCAAGAGAAATAATCTTTGGAGCCCAATCAAGGATGTTTTTTCCTCAAATTTTCTATTTTATTGCTTTTGGAGGAAATAGGTTGCCCAGGGAGGTGGTTGAGGCCCCATCCCTGGGGGTCTTTAAGGCCAGGCTGGATGAGGCTCTGGGCAGCCTGATCTAGTGGGAGGTGTCCCTGCTCATGGCAGAGGGGTTGGAACTGGGTGACCCTTGTGGTCCTTTCCAACCCTGACAGATTCTGATCTGTTTTAGCAGAGGACTTTAGAGCCCTAATGGCTCCATGGTTGGACTTGATGATCTTGAAGGTCCCTTCCAACCTAAAGGATTTTATGATTCTATGATTTCTACAAAATAAACTTCCAGTATTCTCCCTTCGTTTTCCTATGGCCCTCGAGCTGGCAGTCGGAGTTACAAAGGGCTCTTAATGAGGGAATTATAATCTTCATGGCCCTTGTGAAAAGGGCAGGAGAGTACAGGTAGTTGCCTGTTTACAGCATAGAGGTGTCTGTTTTTTAAAAGCTTATTCTTACGTCACTTGTTCATTTTGGGGTCAATTTTTGTCAAAATACAGAGCTGAAAAGCTGTATCCCATTTTTTCTGAGCAGAAACAAAATCAAAAGCAACTTCTTCACTTGGTTAGGGTAGCCAAGACGAAATCAAACTTATCACATGGGATATCCACCCTTAAAAACCACGAAATCAAAAGTTGTGAGGTGTTCAGAGGATCTCCAGGAAGCTGGGAGAAACTTTCAACGCTTGAATATGTACTGAGCGCCCTGCTCATTTTCTTCCTGGACTGTTACCAAACAAGTCAGCTTGAAACAAAAACCTTAGAGCAGTGTCCCTTGTAGCTGTGCCTTCCAACAGCCTTCCACAGAAAAATAGTTGGAATTACAGAATCACAGGGTTGTTATGGTTGGAAGAGACCTTCAGAATCATCAAGTCCAGCCATTAAGATTTTACGTTATTTCATTTATGCATTACATGTCCTATAAAACTTCCCCTTGTTTAGCACTGTCTTCTATGTTGATGCAAACCCAAGAAATCAGGATTAATTTGGGGATGTTTTTTACCAGTAGTTGGGTGCTGCAGGCTCACAGCATTCATACTGTCTATATAAGCTTCCAGGGTAGCCCAGGATTTAGTCCTTCTTTAAACAATGCTAGTCATTATGTTAATACTCCAGTATTCGTGTGCAGGGTGTAATGTCTGACCAAGATGTATGAGTTTGGAGGGACCTTATTTTTTAAAGTTCAGTCACTAGTATTTTTAACAAACATTTTAGTTGTGGCAGAAATGTTTCTGGCATTAATCTCTGTGCTTCTGTGCTGAGCAGCAGTGACAGTAAAACCAATCTGAAAACAAAACAATTCTTAACTGCTTTTTTTTTTTTTTTAGCTTATGAAAGTAACTGTCTAACAGTTCTGTGTCTCTTTTCTTCTCCCAGGGAGAAATTCATATGTCAGAAGAGGCTATACAGGACATTCTAGAACAAACAGAATCAGATCCAGCTTTTCAAGCACTCTTTGACTTGTTTGATTACGGTAAGGTATATGACATTCACTTGTACCCTCATCATGACTGATGAGTTTTCCTAAGTACTTTGCAGAAGCAAAGGTGATTCAGCAGGCCTCTTCTGCAAGAGAATTGAACTCCATGGCACTTATGGAATCCTCAATTCAGGATTAGGTATCTATATACATTTAAGCATGACTAGAAAGCACAGCATTTTCAAGTAGTTTTTTGAGTTTAAGGTGAGATTTCCTGAATTTGACATCTCCTTTCTTAATTTAAAGTGTAATAATGACATTTGCTTGTAAAATGACACATTTACTCATTCTTCATGCTTTATTTTGAAATTAGGAAAAAGCAAGGTAAACAAGAACTTACCTGCTGGTATTTCTGATCAGAATGGAGTGGAAAATGCAGTCCTGGTGGATGAGAATAACCTGGAAACACTTGAAAGCTCTTTAGGAACCGAAGAAAGTAGTAGATGTAGGTGGTGTTTTTTTCATTAATATCTCTTCTAGTCTGTTCATTTTTTATTATGAAAATATTTTCAGTCTATTTGTACATTTCAAAGTCTTTCTGTTTTCAGTGGTACTACCCAATCTGACATTTATATTGCATGAACATACAGATACACATAGTCTGTCAGAAAGTTTCAGCCTATTGAATTTAACAGTAGTCCGTCAGTGTACTTACAAGTTGTACTTAGTAAGCTCCTGTATGAAACAGAATATCTGCCACTCTGCTTTCTTACTCAAAACAGAGATACTTTGAAATGTTCCCTGTGGAACACATAGAGATAATATTTTTATGTCTAACTGCATTAATCTTTTCTCCCATTCTGTAATGTATTGGTTAATTAATACAGAAAAAGAATCTTACTCTGGAGGAAAGGTGTTTAGTCAGTCTATGTGGTTCTTAATGGTAGTCAGCAGCAGATCCTTAGTGACAAGTATGTGAGAAATAGAGCCAAGAGGTCTTTATCATGAGATGTTTTTTGTGCTTCTGGAAATCTGATTTAGTGACTTTATCCATTAGCTTGTTATGTGTATGCTTATTATTTATGTACAAACTGATTTGCCAGCTGGGAAGTAAGTATGAGTAGCATTATTCCCATGTAGCTTCTTGTGAAACAGTTTTCCATTGAACTGGTATGTTGCTTCCAAACCTCTGTAAATGGATCATCTGTTCTAATAATCCTGGAGCTAATTTGTTCTCTGTTCTACAGGTATTAATTCCACAGAGTCACTGTCCTGTAAAGGTTTTCAGTTAGGAGAAGCACCGTGTGCCTTGAAGACCAGCATTCATGATGGTGATATGGCTAAGGAAAACACAGCTGGAAGCTGCAGGCCACAGAAGCAGCCTGAACTGCTGAAAACTGTCACCCCTGAACATATTGGGGAGCTGGAAATCGCTTTTGACTCTGTGCCTGGTTTGACTGAAGCTAGCAAGAGACAGAGTTCTGACAGCGAATCTAATGAACACTGTGGGGTTCCTTATGATAAAAAAGAGCCCTCTGCATTAGGATCTGAAAGTGGAAGAGCTATGGAAATTGAAAAAGGCCCACTAAGTCCTAGTGCTCAAAGCAGTCCTCATTTGGAATATGTTCATTCTGGCAGTCCGCAGATGTCTTTGATGTCATTGGCGGAGGGTACTACAGCCAGTGAAAACAAAACACATTCTGGAAGTAAATGCCACTTATCACCAGATACTTCACTATCTGAAAAAACACTTAATGGAAGCCCTTCTGTTGGGAGCCCTAGCCACAGCGTGGTGCCACAAAAAAACAATTCAGCAGTTCCTAGCCCATCAGCAGATGCAGGAAAAGAACAGGCTGCAACAAATGGTACAGCTACTTTACCTGGTGTTTTACAGAACTCCAGCCACCACTCTCACTGTCAGGAACAGAGTATGCAGTCAGACTGTGCTGAGAGATCTGCAGCAAAGGTTTTGGATCTTAACAAAACAGAGGTGCAGCTTGAAGTTGTTGATACTTCTAACAAAACTTACTCAAATGATCAGCATACTCTTGATAAGCCTTGTAAGAAAGATTTTAACCTCCCTTCAGGACTGTCAAGCTTGGAGAGAACACAAGGTGAAATGCAGGAACCTTCATCTTCTACAAAAGTAGATGCTGATAATATGTATTTCTCTTCTGGTGATGATGCATGTACAGAAATTTCTGTAGTGTCCACTGAAAATAATCTTACTACATCTGAAATACGCCACTCTCCTCTCCCAGAAACTGCATCCTCAGCGGATGAATCGGGTGCTGAGGCCAAAACTGTCAGTGGTGTGTCTTCTAGTAGTCAGCCAGTGGATGTTGATCCTTCTAATATCATGTCCCTCAAGATCATCATCAGTGACGATCCATTTATTTCATCAGACACGGAGTTAAATAATGCTGTTTCCAGCATCACAGGAGAAAACTTGCCGACCATAATACTGTCTTCTCCAGCCAAATCCCCAACCAAAACAGCAGGCCTATCCAAATGTTTAACTTCAGGAGACACAGAAAAAAACATGGATTCAGCTTTAGCAGAACAGAATCTTCTCGTGCTTAGACCCAAGGATCCTGTGGTCACCTCAGTTAACACTCAGAAT
Organism: Merops nubicus; assembly: GCF_000691845.1. Classification (NCBI taxonomy): domain Eukaryota; kingdom Metazoa; phylum Chordata; class Aves; order Coraciiformes; family Meropidae; genus Merops; species Merops nubicus. The sequence goes on from NW_008582183.1 coordinate 15,704, forward strand.
GAAGACTGCACTGTTTTTTCAGTTGCAGGCACCACTAACCTTTCCAAGGAAGGGGGATTTATACAGTTGATGCCAGCGACAAGCACAGCTTTTGGGAACTCAAACAACCTTTACATAGCCACCTGTGTGACTGATCCAGCTACCTTGGGCACAGCAGTAACACCATCAAACGTGGTGGTATTGCCCAGCAACTCCATGCCGCTTGCTGCCCAAGCTCCAGCTGTGCAGCAGTTACGGACCCCTCCTAGGGCCAGCAATACGTTTGCAGCAAGCCAGGCAGTCTCCCCAAACTTCCCACAAGGTAATCTCCTTATTGGAAGGTCACTGAAAGCGTGGTGTTTGTATTGCTCCATCTTCCCCCTTGAACCTAGCCAGGAGTTAGGTATTTTTTTAGTACATAGTTGCTACTAAAAATGAAATAAAAACTGTCAGTAGTCATTGACCAGGCTGCTTTGAAAAAAACTAGCTTCATATTTCAAAAGCTTAAATTATATCACTTCAGCATTTATGATATGCATTTTAGGAAGCATATTTTGGCTTACACTAGAAAACATTCTGTTGTTTTTTGCTAAATAAAGCAGGGGGTTTGTTTTAATAAGGCTCCTGTTATAAATAGAATGCTGTGTGTTACAAGTATCCATAGTTAGTTTAGATAACTGGTGAGCTGTAGATAGTCTTGCCAAAATGATTTCTTTGTTTTGGTGCATTTTCTAAAAGCCTGGTCTACACTAGAAGTACATTTAGACAAACACAAAAGTATAACTTTATTTTCTTCCATAATATAAAATCTTTCCTGGTATGAACATTTTTTTATGAGTCCTATGATAAAAAATTCAAATGCTTTTTAGAACATTAGACCTAACTATAAACCAACTGTAATCACCACATTTAGATTTCTTTCCAAAACTAAAACCTCGTTGCAGCTACGCTTGGGTTTCTGTGTGTAGTCTCACAGCTGTGGCAGAGGCCCCTGCAGCAGCACGTGCAGGGTCTTAGGGTGCAGCCGTTTCTATCCATCAGATTTCTTTATGCAACTCTTACCTTTGCTCTTTTTTTTAATAGAGGAATAGAAGTTTGCCCATTTTTTTTTCCATTTGGTATTTTCTGAGTAGCGCTCATGTAACTGAAGAGCTGGGTGGAATAAATTTTACTTCTGAAATTTTTATTCCATTTTTCAGTTAGAGTGCTATGATAGTTTCCCTGGTTTATAATTCCCATATATGTGGCAGCTGGACACAGTTAGAAACAATTGGATTAGCTTTTTAAAAACATCTGTTCTAATAATGGTTTTAAATAGTTAAATAGGAAACTTTGGCTTAGGATGAGAAGAAATTGGCTTAAGTTGGACATGGGGAGGTTTAGATTGCATATTAGTAAGAGTTTTTTTTTCCTGAAGGAGTGTTTAGGCACTGGAACGGGCTGCCCAGGGAGGTGGTGGAGTCCTCGTCCCTGGAGGGGTTCAAAAAATGTATAGATGTGGCACTTTGGGATATGGTTTAGTGGTCATGGTAGTGTTGGATTGATGGTTGGACTTGATGATTTTGGAGGTCTTTTCCAACCATAATGGTTTTATGATTAAATATTCCAAATTATTCTTATCGTGCTTTATTTTTTAAAAAAAATAATTAATCTCAAACCCACTAATTAACTAGAATCTCTGTGTGTGACATTTAGCACCTCCTACCAGGCAGGAATATACATCAGATTTCTACATACAGACATGCAATCATATAAGAATATAAGGATGCAAATAACTTTTGTTCTTGCTAAGCAGCAAAATGAGCTACTTGATGTTACTTTTCCTGGTTTTTATAGATCACTTTAATTCAAAGTTCAAGCCTTAACATAGTCTTGTCATACTTGAGGTCTGATTTTGAACCATTTCTTGGAAAGGAAAACAGACTTTAACTGAAGAATGCGATAGAAACTAAAACCAGCACTGGTACTCACCCAGTTTTCCAGTGGTGACATACAGTAAGGACAGTGAGGTTTTCTCTACAAAGGCCAAGCTTTTCTTGCCACAAGTTTGACACTGCATCATTTTAGGAAATCCTGTCTTGAGGCTTTTATTGTCACTGAAGTTACTTTTAGTTTCTGCAGATTTTTAACACTTTGATATTTTTTAGGTTCTGCCATTATAATTACATCTCCAGTGCAGCCTGTTTTGCAAGGAATGGTGGGAATGATACCTCTGTCAGTGGTAGGACAAAATGGAAATACGTTCTCAGCACCTGCCCGCCAGGTAGCACGTCACAAATAAAGCTTTTCAGAATTGAAGTGATAAGGAGTCTTTTGGTACATTGTGATGAAATATTTTGATTCTTTCAAGGTTCTGCACATGCCTGTGCCTAATCCAGTGTGCAACAGAAGTGTCCCAAAACTTCCCATCCCTCCCAAATCGCAAAAGATTCCTGGAGCAAGAAACAAGACTCACACAGGTACCTGCCTTGCATTCTGGAAGGGCAGAAAAAAGGGTGGCTTCTAGAGACCTGTCACCTCTGAGCAATGGGGTTTTATACATACCAGTGTCCCTCTGCCAGCTATCTGCTGGGATGGCTTGGAGAGAGGCCTGTACCTGCAGTTAGTGACTGTATTTGCTCAGTTTACAAAGAAGAAATCCCAGCATATAAAATAATTCCAGATTTGGGATCAAGCTTTTTTTCCAAAATTTAATGTTTCAAGGCTCTAAAGCAATTTTTTTAAAGTCTTTTTTCTTTATATTTCTGGTTACTTGTCATCTTGTTGGTTGTAAGTGCTGCCACTGGAGCCAAGCAATTCTAAACATTTATTAAGGAAAATATTTGATAAAGTGTTGCATACTAAGGCAAACAAAAAGTCTTTTCTCTTCATCATTTTGGGTATATACTTCTAGAGATTAATTTCGTTGAGACCTTGCTTCTTTACATAGTAAATTGAAACAAGACTGGAGTTACATTCACTTCTCAGTGTTGGGAGTGGGTAAAGAGAGAGTTGAAAATAGACAATAGAGTTAGAAGGACAACTTGTGCTTTAGCCTATCCTTTTTTTGTTTTGTTTTGTTTTTTTTTAAACAGAGTAGGATCACACATAAAAATGAAAACAGAATGAAGTTGCAAAGTAAGAAAAAAATCTGGGATTGTATAGTGAGTCTGTGTTCTGCTTTGATGATGGGTAACAGAGTTCCCTGTGGTTATTTCCCTTCTCCCTGGAAGCCCCTGCTGTGCAGCTGTAAGCCCAGCGTAGTCGCTTTTGTCTTGCCAGGCCCACACACTATCTAAGTGTAGACAGCAAGCTTTGTGTTCATACTTTGTTGGCAACCTTTGCTGACCTGTTAATCTGGAAACATTAAAATTATGAAAAAAAAATGAAGAGTTCTATTGCTGCATTTTTCTTCATTGATACTCGTGTCAGGTGTAACGTCATCATAGTAGCTGTGAGGAGATTTACGTGGAATATTGTAATGTATTAGAACTTGATCTGTTGTTCCAGGAAAAGTGGTACCAAGTGCAGCTGAGCCTTCGAGCCATACCAGTTCTCGAACACAAAGGTCAGTAGCTGGCTGTTCAAACTTGCTTTATTTCTCCAGCCACAAATTTATTTGTCCAGTACTTGTGGAGAGAAGAGCAGCTCTTTTTAACAGTGGCATAAGGAAAAACCCCTTCATTTCTTCCTGTTTGACTGCTAGAATTATTGGTACAGGTGTGTGCTCGTGCAGGTACAGCCTGTGCTACAACTTTTGCTGTTGCTGCTGTTCCTGTGCTTATTTGGTATGGCTTTGTGTTTATTTCCTCCTGTCCCAGTTGTCAAATAAAAATCATTTGAGTGAAGTCCAGGCTAGGAGAAATTGCCTGTTATATTTATGGGGAGAGTGACTAAAACTTTTTATTTTTTTTCCTTCTCAGATGAGTGGTGCCCATGGTTCCATGGTACAGCCTCACTGCCTTTACCACTCTGCCCCAAATCCAGCAGAGTTGGTTAGATTGAGTTCTGCCTCTCTGTTTCAGCCATGCAGATTAGAGCACTCCTTGGGCATTTATAAAGTGAAAAGACAAAGGAAAGATGGAGAGGAGAACAGCATGCTGACTTCATTTTGGTGATATAAATTAAGTGCTAATTGGGATAGGTATAAGTTTTCTGTTGGGCAAGTGAGAGAGAAGAAAGCAAGGCTTCAGTAATAACTCTTCTTATCATGAATGGACTTAAGCAAAAGGATGTTGGGAGGAGCAAGAGTGTAAGGAGGAAATGAGTTCCGTTTAAATATTGGCAGTGAAGTGTTCTTTTATTGTAAAAACAGAACATACTTAATCTACCCAGAATTCAGTTAAAATACTAGAAAAATGGGCAAAAATAGGAACAATAAAGTCAACTTACTAAAAAGCTGCAGAAGCAAGTTTTTGGATGATATCACTTAGATAATTCAGTTTTCTGTTAATTTGAGTCGATCTCCAAACATACGTTTTGCATAGCAAAGAGAGCGAAATGGTCCCTGTAAAGAGATGTAATTGAGATGTAGTTTCTCATTTCTGCTCTCTGCCCTCTGTCTCATTTCAAATTTTGCAGGAATAAATCAAACTGCTTTCACCCATGCTTTCTCTGCCATGCCAAAGACTGGTACCAAGGTTACCATCCCAAGGTTAATTTTACTTAAATTGCCTATATTATTCTGGCAGCCTCTTACTTGCAGCTCCAAGGATTTCCAGAGCCACAACCAGTGTGTTCTGGGCTGGACTGTTCTCTCTTGCGTGTGCTGAGTTTTTCTGAACTCCAGTAAACTACCAGCATCCACAAATATCCCAGGGTAAAAAAAAAGTTCCCAGGCTTAATCACCTGCAGTGTCCAAACCTCCTCGTTTTGTTTTGAACCCAATAGTTACTTGATGCCCCTTGTTCTTCTGCTGGAAGACAGACCAAATAGCTTCCTTTTTGTTGGCTTTTTTCCCAGAGCTCAGTTGCACTTCCCCTCTGTTACCTCTTTACAGGCTGGAGAGTCCCTGTCTGCCTAATTGTCCTTGTTACAGGCTCTTGGTTCATACCTTTTGTCATCCTTTTTGGCCTCTCTGAGCTTCCAGTAGTTGTCATCCCTTACTTGTGGTCTTTGTGTGTTGATAAGATACTTGCATTTAGAGAATGGAGAGAGCTGGGGGTGGGTGAGGACTTCCTGCCAGCTGAAATGAACTTGCCCAGTAAGAACAAGTCCGTTGGTGAAGTGTTTCTGTCTCGTTCTCAGGACTGGAAATTCGGACAAGCTGAGCACTGCAGAACTAGGAAGGAAGGTGGAGGAGAACGTGCCTGTTGTGCCGGCAGAAGGCACGAGCTCAAATTCCAGACCAAGTGAAAGTCACAGGAGAGTGCTGTGCTTCGATAACGTCCTACCCGCTGCAGGAGGAAACTCCCAGGCTCAGGCTGCAAAGAGTTTACCCCAGAAAGAACGAAGCGACACCGCTGACTCCGTGTCATCCTCCGCTAAGGCGCAGGCAGCGAAGAGAGAGAGGGAGAAGACGCTGCCCAGGATTCTGTGTAAGCCGGAGGCCGGCGGCAGCAGAGGCGCGTCCGCGAAGGAGCCGCAGCCCGAG
>NW_008582184.1:0-35477 GCF_000691845.1 Merops nubicus
TGGCGGGGAGAAGGAGGAGAGCTGTCAACACACCCGCCACAACCCCGGCACCGTGCTCTGCAAAACTCATCGCTTCCGTGGCCGTTCCTTAGCCACTGAGCTTACTTCTTGGCACAATGTCACGGTAGATAGAACGGGTCATTCAGGATTTCTCAGCAGCCCCATTTGTGTTAAACTTAGTCTGTTAGGCTATTGGTGGGAACAGCTGTTTACTCGGTTAAAGAAAAATGCCATCCCTGGAAACCTGAAGGAGAAATGTAAGAAGTGGTGCAATAGAGACCAAGTGATTTGTCAGCCTTCTGCTGTCAGCCGTTGCATAGTAATTCCAGTAACAACTTTGTGCATGTGTTTCTTCTCTCTTGCAGGCTGGTAAAGAGCAACAGATCCAAATAGGTAAGTCTTTTTAACTATTATTACTGCTACCAGAATGGAAATAAAAGAAGTAAGCTCAACAAACTAGTTTATTTTCTAGAAACATGATTTGTATGCAGGCTGGTGTTCCCTTGTATGCCTCCACACCGTTACCACCCAGGAGCGTTTGTAGTTTCCCAGTGATGTGGCATGACTTGAATTTGATGCTGTTACACATCCTAATATGTCTGTGCTTATTCTGCTTTGAAAACATTCAACCTTTTCTTTTAGCTGGAAAAAAATTGTTGAATACCAAGACCTCTTTGTGATCTGTGGATGGCACTTTGTGCTCACTGAGTGCCTAATGATAGTTTGATGTTGTGCTGTCAACTAATAGACTTAGGTAAGAAAGGGCAGTGCAGAAAGACTGGTGTCTGATGAGTGAGGGTACCAAAGGGAAATGTGTTTGTTGGTGCCCATGGATTGCCAAATGTTGGAACTTGAGCCTCTGACTCTTCTCTAAAAGACCAGAAGCTTCATATGATTAGGAGTGTGTGCACAGTTGAGTTTCAGAAGATCTGTGTTCATCGAATGGATCATTGTGAGCTCCATGGGATGGAAGAGGTTGTGGGGAGATGACAACCTGCTGTTGGGCATGATTATCTGCTCTGGAGGCACTTGTCCATGAGAGGAGCGGAGGAGGAGAGGAGAGGTGGGACTGGACCCCAGGCAGTTCTGCTTCTGGTTGCAGATAGACCTCCAGTCCTGAGGGTTTGGTTCAAATTTTGATCTGGAGGTTTGTTCAGAAAAGAATTTTAGGTATTTCCCTAAATTTTGGAGGTCTTGTCTCAATTGCAGATCTGGCACTGCATTCTTTTGGGCTTAGGTTGATTTCAGCCGTGCTCAGTGAATTGTGGGAATGGAGACAGTGAGGAACATTTAAACCTACCTGGCAAACAGACTCTTTTTCCAGTGGTATGCTGATCCTGGGTTTTATTTCTCGTCATTTCCATGAGAAATGTATTGCATCTGAATTTCAGAAACCATAAGCTATAGAGGAATGCATCTTTTAAATTGCACAGCACATCAGACACACTTCCTTAGGCTAACAAATAACGTTTTTGTCCTTGAACTTTTTTCTCTTTCATGGTCCCGGCATCGCTGTCGTCGGGAGCATTTGAGGCACGTGGCAGCGGGTGACTTGGGCACTCCACGTGAAACCCCCAGCATTGGCTTGGTGTGGGACAAGTTCTCGTGGCGCCTCAGCAGCCTTTGCTTGGGAAAGGCTGGGAGATGAGGAAGAGGCTTTTGCCTGGGGCAGGTGGGAGATGAGGAGGAGGTTGGCTGGTGGCTCTATCCACTCACAGATCCATGAGCGTGCTGTCCTGAATGTCCCATGGTGTGGCCAGGCAGCACAGGGCCCCTCGAGACGGGGCTTGGTGGTTGCTGGTGGCATCACCAACAGGTGCTGGCCTGTCTGTGTTTCCTTGGCATAAGCATGCAGCATCTCGGTGGGTTTTGGGCTGGGCTGGCCAGACTGAGAGTCTGCTGGCTTATCGAGCCCAGTCTGGCTGTGAGTAGCTCTGGCTTTTAGGGATCAATGGTGTTTTGTGGAGAGGAAATCTATATTTTCAAAGCACAAATAGCTAGTTAACGCTTAGACTCATTGGGATTTGCCCTACACTTTATGTTTTTAAGCTGTTAATATTTCAAGTAATATTTGATCCTGTAAATTGTCATTCAAAAAGTATGGCTTACTCGGTTTAGAGTTTCGATGACAACAGTAAAACCTGCATTAGGATTGCCTCCAAATGGGCTGCCCTACTTTTAAGTCCCTATTAAGTGTCACTATGCATTGGTGTTGTATATTTTGATTTGGCCCAGGGCTGGCTGCTGTCAGCAGCTAATCTTTTCTCGTAGCCTGGAAAGTCACTTAGGACAAATTAAAGCGTATCGGATTTTGTTTTTTTTAAATATCAGTATGGAATGTATTGGAGATTTAGGGAGTTACCCACACTTAATGGACTGCATTAATGCATCAAGTACTGCAAACGCCTGGAAACTCTAATGAGGAGATCCTACCCTGGCCCCTCATGATGGTGCTATGTCTTCTTCGCTTGTCCTACCTCAGCCTCCCATGCAGCAGAGCTTCACCACTGCTCTCTGCTACTTCTGGAGAAAAATATGGACATCTAACCTGCAGAATGGCCATGCTGGGCTGCCCCACAGCCTGGGTAAAACACACTTGGCTGCGGCTCAGCAGAGCCTGTGGGAAAAACACCAAGAATTTCTTAAACTGTCTGTATCCTCAGGACAAGCTGGTGGTGAAGTAAAGGAATGAGGACACTAGATAGAGGTATACCACCGGGTATACCTGTTTTTGCACCCCCTTGCCTTGATTCATCTGACTTGCAGTGTCTAGCACTGCAGAGTTGAATGGAAATTCTCAGGAAATCCATTCCCCTTTTTTATGCTGTGGTTCTCTCTGGGCATTTCTGCCACCTAAAGGCAGCCAAACACAGAGCGAGTGGTAGTTCTGCAGAAACCAAAACAGATTCTTTGTTTCTGGAAGCCACCAGCAAACGACAAGGCATGAAATGGTGACAACAAAGCCCTTGCCAGGGTTGTCTGTTTGTCACCATACCATCTTTTCTTGTTATTTGAGCAGCTTCTTGCTAAGTGACTGGGACAGCTTTGCACTCATCCCACTGTGGTTATCTGTGGGGTGGAAGGGTAATCTCACCGAATGTGGGACTTTATATTGAAATGCTGTCCTCTTAATTCCCACAGCAGCAGCAGGTAATTCTTTTTTTCCCAGTACTTGCACTACAAAGCTGGATGTCTGCCATCCCACAAGCTGGTTATGTCGTAGCTTGTGAATTCCATTCAGAAGCTGCCGGGACAGCGATGGGCTGGCACTGTTAGGTGGGAGGCAGTCCTCTTGCTGAGGTGGCTGAGCTTCCTGACCCTACCAGCCCTGTTCAGATGCATCCTCCGAGAGAAGTGAGGGAGCTCTGGGAGCTGGCAGGAGCTCTCTGGCCACCCCACCATGTCGGTGAGGGAGAGCTGGGCATTCGGCGTGCGGCCTGGCGCTGCTCACGCTTTCACTCCGTGAACGTGATTTCTGCGGTGACAGTGACAGGCCAAGGAGCAAGCTCTTGTGATCAGAAAATTGATTTGTTCACAGGAGCTGGTCCTCTGGCTGCAAAAAAGAGAGCCCTGTTAGCAAAATTCTTTTCCATGCAGTATGAGCAAAAGAATAATTATAATAATGAACACTAAATGAGAGTTAAATATTTTTTTTTGAAGCAGAAAAATAGTAACATCTTCAAACTTGGTTTAGACAGAAATAATTTGAACTTTCAGAAATACCTCCTTTTCCAGTGATGCCACTGATTTCAGTTTAGACTGTGCTTTTGAAATCTTCTGTCTTAAGTGGGTGTTTTTGCATCTGGAATTCTACTGTGGACAACCACAGGAACAGTTTTTAATCCGTATATTTCACAAAATCTTACACCTAAAAAAATAACGCTTTTTCAAATGCTGTCGATTAAAGAAAAAACACAAAAGTTTGGGACTTTCCAACCTCTGTTGTCCGCAGTTGTAGTGTGCAGAGACAACTGCTGGGAGCCAGTGGTGTTAATTCTTCTGTTTCATGGGTATTTGAGGAAAAAAAAAAAGTAGGGCCAGCACTCTTCAGAGGCATTCATTCTCTAGCTAATTATGTTTTGGCACACAATGAAAGAATGGGATGTTCTTTCTTAAGTGCTTCCTTTCAGTTTAAACATTGTGCAACTGGAGCAGCAGTTTAAAGCCAGATTTAAAAAATAAATAAATACATTTGGAGTTCAGTGCTTTCTCTCTTGCTCTGCATTTCTTCTCTGATCTTTACTGTAAGCTCTGAATTAGCAGAACGGATCAACTCTGAAATTTTAGCACAGACGAGGGAACACCTACAGCTGGAATAGCGTTTCCTAAGCCCGGAGAGTCTGTAGAAAAAGGGTAACATAAGTCAGTGGAGGAGTTTAGATGTCTTCAGTATTCAGTCATGTCACATTTAATTTTCATTGCCTTTGAACAAGAGGCATTTCCTCTTCTAGCTCAGCATTTAGAGACTCTGGAAAAGGCTTTTGCTGACTCAAAAACTTGACAGGCTATGTTTTCCAGGCTTTGTTCCTACCTTCTTGTGGCTAGCTGGCTGTTCTTGTTATTAGCAAAATACCTTGTTGGGTTTTTTACCTCCGCAAGTAGAAATCTGGGAATGCTGCTGCAAGATGTGCAGAGCAATTTCACAGTTGTGTGGTGGGGACAGAACCTGATCACCAGACTGTGGTCTCTGGCACTGAACATCCTGCTTTAAAAAAAAAAAAAAAAGAAAAAAAGAACACAAGACCAAAAGCCTCAAAGACTTTTGGTGAGGTAAAAAGAGGAATGTCTGTCTGTGAATGAAATCTTGCTGCTGAGGCACAGGGGGAATGTGAGTATCTCAATTTTTAATTTGATCCAGTTAAGATGTAGGACCCAGCAGCTCTGTCTTCTCCTTGTGGCCTGGTGTCTAATTAAAACTAAGTTTGGAGCAGTAATTTGGTCCCTTCTCTAAGGAGAGAGTTTAGCAACCTGGGCTCAAAATTTCCGGTGTTCTAGATGGGAATTATCCTCAGGATAATGTCCTGATTAGAAACTTATTCGCTGAATGCATGAGTCTCTTAAAATAAGCAGACACCGCTGCCAGGAGAGAGCAACTAGCTACTGAGCTTCTTCTCTGTTAATTCTCAGGTCGAATGTGATTCACCCTGGGAGTGGGTAAAATTTAGCTCATTTAATTAAGTATATTTATTTGAGGAATTCTCAGTGGCACTTAGCGGTAGCATCTGAGCTACCCAGTCATGGAGTTTTTCAATGAAAAGTGCCAGTAATATCACTCTGATGCTGTTTTAGCCAGTTGTCTTGGGAGGAGGAGAGCTAGGGGATAATTAGTTCTGTGCTGAGTGACTTTTTAACTCTCGCATAGTCTAACACACAGTCAGTAAGACTCAGGCTTTGGTCCACTTTGGCCTGGGAATGTCTCTCCTTCTCCTTTTACAGGATGAAACGCTGAATATCCTGATTACTCCCAGATTACAAAGGTCTCACAGAGGAGATAAACTTACTTGATGGACTTGTTTTACAGTGGTGTGAAATGATGTTAAGGCAGCGGGAAACACGTGTGTGTGTCCTGATGCAGCGCTGTGAGGAGTGGTAACAGGAGAAGACCTTTCCCTGAGCAAGAGAGAAGATTGTCTCCCTTTTCTCATCAGTGCGTAAGAATAGCAGAGAGGGAGAAAATTATTCTCTTTGGCTAATAATGCTATTTTCAGGATACAGGTAAAGGACTGACAGGCTGCCCAGAGAAGTGGCTGAATCATCATCCCTGCATATGTTTAAAAGTCGTGGAGATGTGGTGCACTGGGACATGGTTTAGTAGTGGACTTGGAAAAGTTAGGTTAATGGTTGGGCTTGATGATCATAAAGTTCTTTTTCAACCTAAACTGTTCTGTGATTCTGTTCTGTGATTCTGTTCTGTGATTCTGTTCTGTGATTCTGTTCTGTGATTCTGTTCTGTGATTCTGTTCTGTGATTCTGTGGCTCTGCAGAAAAGCTTTTTTTGAGATGGGGTTATTGTATTCAGTCAGGCAAATTCAGAACCCAGTTGGAAGGTTTCCAGTCAGCTAATGCTGCTAATTAGACAGAAATCCTGAGCTGACAGGTGGGAACCACAAAAAAAAAGATAGACAGATGGGGTTTTCATTGCTCTTACCTTTTTTCTGCTGTGGCTTTGTTTGCTGGGCCCATGCCTCTGTTAAAGCAGTTTGTCCTTTGGATAACTTTTGCTAGGGACTGGTTGCCCACAGCCTTGCCTGGCCACATGGTCCAGGTACCTGGGGATGCTCTGACACTGGTCAGAGGTGTTACAGCAATGACTGACTTCTTGGAAGGACACCTTGCACTGAGGACATGTTGCATTAGCTAAGGGTTGTGCCATGGAGCTCATGTGGTACTACCTGAGGATTTCTTCAGCACAATCAACAAAGTGCAACTTTACTGGTTCTGTATGTAGGTTTTACATATTGCTGTAAAGTGCAAGATTTAGGTACAGATTTGTAAAGTTTTGTGGTTTTTTTTTTTTTTTTTTTTTTTAATGATTACCTTCTATGTTGTTTTTGAGCTCTGTAACTCAAGTTACATGCAGAGGAAGGGCAATAGCAAGTTGCTGGGTAAGGGGGTTTGTTAGAGGAGCTCTGGAGAGGGAAGAGTTACTGCTTATATCACTGCTGACATCACTTCTCAGCCTTATGTGCTAGCTGCTGGATTGTTGGTGTGCTTATAACCAGACTAGCTCTCTAGCAGATCACTGAATGCATGTTGGTGGGCTGAGTGGCATTGTTCCCTGTCCTACTAAAAACTACACGTTTTTATCATTCTTCAGCTGAACTTGGTGGAGTAGCCCTTACAGGAATCCTAAAGAGATAATTTTGGAAGGGGAGTTGTGAGGCAGTGGGGTCCTACACATATGGCGTTTGATGTAGGCCTGAACACACAGCAGTTGTGATGTAGCGGTAAAAGAAAGAGAGGAGATTTAGACTAGATAGGAGGAAATTTTTGACACTGAGAGCAGTGAGACCCTAGCCCAGGTTGCCCAGAGAGGTGGTCGATGCCTCATCCCTGGAAATGTTCCAGGCCAGCTTGGACAGGCTCTGGGCAACTTGATGCAGTGGAAAATGTCCATGCCTGTGGCAGGGGGTTGGAACTAGATGATTGTTAAGGTCCCTTCCAACCCATCCTGACTCTGTGAAATGAGCTGCCCCTGGAGTGCTCTCTGAATGAGCGTAGCCCGTAACAGTCAAAGCAATGGCCTGTCTTGTCCTGGCATTTCCCATTCATTCTGGTGAAATGCACTTCCATAGCTGCACATCTGGTCTTCAGGCTGGTTCCATGCTCGTGTTCTAATTTTAGTTTGTTTTCGGGTGTTTCTTTTGGCAGAGTTAGGAAAAAGCCGACCGAGGCCCTATGGGTTAGTGATTCCAATTAGCACCGATGCCGACGGAAGCTACGTCTCCAATATCCTCTCTGCAAGTCACCAAAGAAGATCAACGCGGGAGGTGTCCCAGAGCCCCCGGCGGCTGTATTTCAATGTCACGGCCTTTGGGAGGGAATTCCATCTCCGGCTGAAACCCAACACTCGCTTAGTGGCTCCTGAGGCCGTAGTGGAGTGGTACGAAGACTCTGTGGAGAGAAGAAGCGATGCTGGGAACAGGAGCCAGGCTGGAACTGCCATTGAGAGGTTATGGAAGAGAGAACCCCTGTGGACCAACTGCGCGTACGTGGGAGACATAACGGACATCCCTGGAGCGTCTGTCGCTATCAGCAACTGCGATGGTCTGGTAAGGCTTGTTCAGTGCCCTTGCATCTGGTGTTCTACCACTTGGTGCACAGCTTTTGTTGCTTTTGACTTCACATTGCTTGTGAAATCGCTTAAAGAACTTATTTTCTTAAATCCCTTGGAAAACGCCTCAGTCTGTGGTGATGTATACAGTCCTGCCTCTTTATTCTGGGATGATTTCTGGGAGTTTGATGAGTTCTTAATGTCACAGGTGTTGGAGAGGCAGCAACCAAACCTACTTTTTTTGGTTTTCCTTTTTACTTTAATGAGGTGTCACAAATGGGAAAAATGAATATTTAATAATAACTCTAAGACTTAAAAGACGATCTTTTGGTGAGTGAATGTAGAATTTGGCATCCAGATCATCACTGTGTACTTCTTGGGCAGTGAAATCGCAGGCTACCCTGAAGTACAAGAATAGCAACAGATCGAAGTTTCCAAGGGTTTATTTGTAAAACAGGCATGCTTTTTGTTTTCTTAAGTGCAGTTCTGTTTCAGCAGAAGGTATCGCATGAGAATTGAGCAGTTCATGTCTCTAAAGGGTTCATTCTCCACAAGGTACTGGCCTGGTGGCTGTGTGGTTGGAACCATGGGGTATTTCATTGTGGCCTCAGCAGATGCAGGGATGGGCTTGGTGCACAAATCACATATTGAAAGACTGGGCCTATATCGAGCACACATACCCTGCGTTCATTCAGTCATGCGGTGAAGGGGACTCACAATACCTACCTTGTGCTCTTTAAGTAGCAGGAGCAATGGTGGAACACGACTACAACATCTGGGAAGATAAATGCAGTGGTTACTCTGCTGCTTTTCAGGAGAGGAATCCTATGAACAAGTGTGCAACAAGCCTCCCTTCTTGGAAAGAGGTGTCCCTCTTCTCGTCGCATGCTGGTTGTTAATGGCTCAATATCATTTTGAGATAAGAACTGGCTCTGCCATGAGCCTCAGTTGCTCCATGAGCGATGGCATCAACATCTTAGCCCCGCGGTGCATGGCACAGAGCTGGGCACAGCCAGAACTCCTTGACTTTCCTTACTTATAGGAAGGAAACACTGGTGGTGCGTACATCTGAGGTGATCAGCAAATGTTGCTTTGGGTGTGTGTTTGCTTTTTGGTGTTCTTTGAGGAGAACCTCTTGACAGCATGCTGTGTTACAAAGGCTGTGCAGACGTATGCCTGGGTGGATAGAGCTTCAGATGTGGCTCTTAGACTGAACAAGGCCCTCGGGTTGAGAGCTGTGTTTTAGCAGTAATCCTGAATCAAGTTCTTGTGTTAAGTGAGACAACACATTAAGGCAATAAATTGGATTAATGGGAATTAGATTAAGGAGCACAGTGGCTTCAGCAGAGCTTGCCATGTGGCTGACAGGCTGCTCGTGTTGTGTTCTCCCTTAGCTGAAGTGCAGTAGTTGCTGTCTTCACAAACAGAAGAAGATGCCAAGGGGATCCTCAGTGAAGAACATGATATGTCTCAGCTGTGGGGCTTGTTGCCACTTTCTTCCCATAGCACCCAGGAGAGGCCCTTCATGTGCTTTCATGGGCTTAGGAAGTGGACTAGGAAAATATGTGATTTGTGTTTGAGGAGGAGAGTGGGTAAACATTCATGAGTCACTGTCGTCTTTGCACATCTCCTCCCAAGCACTCTGATGCAGTCTTTGAAGGGCTTCTTCAAGCCCTTTTTTCCTTGGAAGCAATCTTTTTGAGCGCTTTGGCCTGCTTACTGCACTGAGCTGTTGTCACGGGCTTTTGGAGCTCTAAGCAAGTGAGCGTGAAATAAGTAAATAATCCTGAAGATTGATGGGATTTCAGATTGATTTACATTTTTCATGCTGCCAGCTCTAAAGTTAGCAGAAGTGACTTTAAGTTAGCTTCTCTGTCTTCGCTGTCGCTGTACTATTTGTCTCTCAACCAAGCTACAATATTGGATCCTGTACTGGTGAATCCCCCCCCCAAACCAGTACAGATCCTCAGTGTATCCTAAAGATGTGAAGAGTGACATAATATGGCTTAACAGAAACTGGAACAAGAGTGAGAAATTCTAGGGCCATGTGTCTATTGGAAAGATTTATTTTCGACTTCAAAGGAACTCAGATATTCTCCAGTGTAGCAAGCTGGGTTCTTATCTTTTGCGAGAACCTTAAGGGTTCACTCTGGTAGCAATTCATTCAATGTATAGCCTAGAAAAGAAGTTTGATATCCTGAGTAGAAGAAAACCAACACTTGGCTTGCCACAAGTTAGCGAAAGACCTTGCAAATTTTCTTTTGTGCCTTAGGGGATTTTTGATTGTGACTCCTAAGACTGTTGCTGGTAGTAGGGCAAAACTGTGCTAATGTGTACTTCACAGACATTGCCAAACTTCATATTTTTGAGTGTGTTCTCAGCACTAAGTGTACAGTTTTGAGGAGCATAAAGGTGTTAAATTTTGATGACTTGATGGTAAATATATGGAATAGTTTGCATTAGCACTAGTAAAGTGAAATTTTGCTTATGTCTCTTCCTGAATCTAAACTTAGGCTTAAAACCCGAAATACTTGAACACTTTTGTTTTGAAATAGTTCACATATCTACTTTAGCAGTAAAAGGCATCTGCATCACATCAGTTTTGCAAATTCCTATCCTAACATCTGCTTAATATCCCTTGAAAATAGCTGTTCGTTCAAAATGCTGCCTGCATCTGCATGCACTTGTCACAGCAACAGAACACTTCATTAGTCTTGTAGAAGCTGCCCCTTGCTTTTCTTCCTGTGTTTCAGAAAGCTCCTGCCTCCACAGGTTTCTGTTGCATACTTCCACTGTTGTTTTGGCAAAAAAAGCGATGTTTATGGTCAGAGTATTGATAGAATTTATCAAATACTTGGACATACAATTATGTGGAGATGGTAGGGCCAGGCAGAGGGCTCCACTTACCCAGACAATGCTTGTGGGGTGTGTGTGCTCTCCTCACATAATCATAGTCTTTCAATTCCTGTCTTCCTGTATCTCATTCCACCTCCTTCCTGCTTTTCCCTCCTTTCAGTGCCTGTACAGTAACATCTCACCTCAGTGTTCTTCTGCTGTCCAACTCTTTAGGCTCACACTTACTAAGGGGAGTGAGTCTTGCTAAAGCTTGAGGCAAGCCTTCCTGCATGCATTGCCTCACCTATTCCCTTTTTACATCTGAGTAGTGTCTTCTCTTTTGTCCTCCATGAAGATCAGAACTTTTGGTCATGAAGAACTTAGTTCTTATGGAAGGTGTAGTGATGTGTTGGACTAGGCTGCCCAGGGAGGTGGTAGAGTCACCATCCTTGAAGGTGTTCAAAAAAAATGTGTGGACATGGCACTGCAGGACATGATTTAGTGGTCATAGGAGTGTTGGGTTGATGGTTGGACTTCATGAATTTAGAGGTCTTTTCCAACCTTAATGATACTCTGATTCTAATTTGATATAGCTGATTTAGCATATGAGATTGTGCTATCTCATATGTGTGAGGTGTGTTCTGTTCTGGGTAGGTGTGGGGGGATGTGTTCTTTGTAACCCTGCACTGAATGAAATGTTGAATCTAATGTAGATTCCTAAGCAAGGTAGTTAATTTACTGTCAGGTGAGCATATATGGTACAGGACAGTATTTTTATGTCTGACTCATGTGGTGGGCTTGCTGTTCTAACATGCCAACATGCTACATGTTTAATGGCTTAACTATGTAAAAGTTATGAAGATTACTATCAGATTACCATTTGACCATGTAATTTGTTGCTAAGGAAGTATTGGTATACATCTGGAGGAGCACATGGTTTAGAAAAGTGGGAGAATAACAGGGAGATATTCAAGGAGGTGAAAAGAAGCTTCAAGTGGATTGGGTGGGTAGCAGTGTTCACAGGTTGCTGATGCCTGCTGGGATGCCCTATCTGCTGGGCAGGATGTAGGAAACAACCAGCCTCAAAAAAACATTATGGGTCTTTTGGGCTGTAAATCCACACAATACACCAAACCTGGCATTTAGAACGAGCAAAGCAGAAGTTATAAATCAGTCTATACCTCTTGTTATAGAGAGTAGCACTACTGAAATTCCATTACTTCTGAAATGTTAACCTTAACTTTGTGTCTTTATTTTGTCTTTTGTGAGAGGAACCTGCTGAGAGTTCCCTGCCCTCGGAAGTTCTGGTGTTATTCATGAGTGGTTATGGAGTGGTTTGAAGTGTCTGAACAGAGGATGTACAGAGATGTGCAGTTACTTTCCTTTGGCAGATAGGTTTGAAATGCAGGCTGGAGTATCTCAGGCTAGAGATACTTAAGCCGTGGTTCAGGAAAAGCCTTAAAAGTATGCTTATTAAGTACAGGCATGTGGCTAAGTGCATACCGGGATCCGAGCAGTTTCAGGGTGTTTTGATGTGTATCGAATGTTTTTTTATTACTGTTGTTCCATCAAGACTGGAGTATCAAGGCTGATTTCTTGTTCGCCTGTCAGTACTAACGTGTTGTTTCAACGTGATTCCCCCTAAGCTGGCAAGACGATGCCTAAATGGAGAAACTGCTTTCTAGGAGCTGGTGACACTTGTATCTCAGCATTTTGGAGATAAATGCTTGAACTGCTGCTGAGCATCTGGCGATAGCACACGGGGAAATGCTCCATGCAGTTAGTTCCAGCGTCCTAAAGAGGAATTTTGTCAGGACCACGTGCTGCTCTGTGCAGATGGCAGCAGTGTCTTAGGTTGATGGAACCCTCTTCTGTTTGTGCTCCCTGCGCCCTTGCACACTTCCCACAGTAATTACATCCTTGCAGTGAACTCCTTCAAGCCACCATGCCTGTTCTTACCCCTTGAGTTTTGCTGTTCTCGGCAGCCCTGAGGACTTAGTAACTGGGCTTGATGGGTTGCAGCTGCCTCCTCGAATAGACAGACCCCATCTGGGAACCTTGGTCCATCCTTCCCGTTTGACTCAGCAGCCCTTGGCCACGGTCAGGCTGGGTTTGGACTTCATCCCTGTCCCCACTCGAGTACGGAGCACTTCCTAGAGGCCACTGGAGACCTTTCAGATGTCATAATCCATAGTAAAGAGGATTTCTCAAAGTGCAGAAGCTCCAGAAACTTGGAAAAGTATCCTGGAAGGAGACTGTAGCGAGGTGGCAGTCAGCCTTTTCTGCTGAGGAGCAAGTGATAGCACAAGAGGAATTGCCTTAGGTTGTGCAAAGAGATGTTCAGGTACAACATGAGGAAAAATCTCTTCCCCAAAATTGTTTTCCAGGCCTGGCTGAGGCTGCCCAGGGCAGTAGTGGAGTCTCTATCCCTGGAGGGGTTTCCAAACCATGGAGTTGTGATGCTGAGGAACATGGGTTAGTGGTGACCTTGCAGTGCTGGGGAAACAGTTGGACTCAATGATCTTAAAAGTCACTGCCAACGAGAAGGATTCTGTGATTCTATGCTTCTAAAAATGCCATGCCATTGTGTCACTTATTCAGGACTTCAGGTTTCTTGCATGAAACACTGAGGGAAGGAGTGTTGAGAAGGGAGGTGATGATTGAAGTAAAATGTTAATCTCTGTAAAATAATACAGAAATTCTTTTAGCTGTCTAGTTGGCTTCTCCTAGAAGTTCTCACTCAAAACAAGCTGGTGCTTTATCCCGACTTTGTGTAGTGTAAAGTTCATGTGGATGGTTGCTCAAGCTCCATTTATTTCTTCTTGTTTGTTTTTATGTTGGTTTTTTTTTTTTTTTTTTAATGGGCCTAGATTTGGGCTAATGATAGGTTTGCCTCAGTTCTTAGCCCTTGTGTCTCCTTCTACCTTGCATTTCTCCCATTCTGGTTTAGAACAAAGTGCTCTTTCCCATATAAAACTTCTTTTTTTTTTTTTTTTCCCCCTAGAGCTTTTCATTGAAACTTACTTTTGTGAAACTTTGTTCCTCGCAGCAGAACGCCAATGTGTGTCTGCAAGACAGATACTCTAGGTGGATGCATGAATTGCTTGGAGAGCATTTGTAAAAGATGATGCAAGCAAGGAGAGGATCCGAGACTTTCCAAGCCCTAGCTCAGCTCCTGCCCCTTTCTG
Source organism: Merops nubicus (assembly GCF_000691845.1). Lineage (NCBI taxonomy): Eukaryota > Metazoa > Chordata > Aves > Coraciiformes > Meropidae > Merops > Merops nubicus. The sequence continues at coordinate 13,798 of NW_008582184.1, forward strand.
CCTTTTTCTTCAGGGAACCTCAGCCCATGACCAAAGATAAATGGAATATGAAGTTCTTTTTATAGAGGTGTAGAGAGAATGTCTTTGCTTCAGGAGGTATTTTTAGAAAGCTATGGTTCATACAAATTTCTGTCTGACAGTTCAAGGATGGTGAATGGAGGAAACCTCCATGTTTTGTACTTGGTGTACAGAATAGGAAGTAATAAAAAGGGTTATGCCCAGAGTTTCTGCTTGGTTGTGTACTTTACATTTTCAAGGCTGGTCAAACCGCTGAGTCCTCCTCCAAAATGATAATTTTCCTATGGGCTGCAGCTCCTTCTCCCTTTGTTCTAAGGACTGTGTGGTCATAGGAAAAACTGAGTAGATACACAGTAGTACTGCTGGAGACGTAATGTAGACCAAACTGGTCCAAAGTATAAGGAGCTGCACAAATATCTTTCATAGCACAGAAATATGTGCTCAGTTTTGGGGAGTAGGTTTTCTATGTGGAAGAAGATGGTGTGTACTTTTAAATAGAGCACAAAACCAAAAGGTGACCTGGAGAATTCTGTCCTGCAAAGAGCTGTTCTCCTCTTGTCCTGTCCACTGCTGCTTCCCTCTGCGAGAGGTGCTGAGAAGAATCCCAGGTAAGGAAAAACTGGCAGTGCAGCCTGGTCTGGTTAAATGAATAAATTAGATGAAGTACATGATGCGCCCCCACCCTGTGGCTCTTGTCTGTCTGATCATACAACAGAGACCTGCTCCTGCCATGGCAAAGAACACAGTAGGTATCCATTGTGAGGATCCTGTGTTCACTTACATTTTGCACATTTTAGGACAAGTGTTGCATTGCCACAAGCACATTTTGTGGGTGAAATGCTGGGGTCTGAACCCCAAGCCCCTGAATTAAGGTTGACATATGGGTGATTCCCACAGCCCTTCATACAGAGGGGTGAGTTTGCCTTATAGCGGCGGGCCGTGCGGGGAGAGCCATAAGGGAAATGAGCCCCAGGGGTCCTGCATTGAGTTGACAAAGGTCAGGTGCCTGCTTGGGGATAAAAGCTGGGACCACTTGCAGGGAGTCAGGAGTGTCTGCCTGTGGAGTGTACACCCCAGAGCTTCCTGGTTCAGGGCAGACCTCCTGACTCTGCCTGGAGCTGGGCCCTGGTCTGTTTAGACCTTTGCAAACGCGGGCGGATCGGGTGAGAGTCACTATGTGGTCACCTTTCTCGTGTGTGTTCAGCTTGCTGGTCTGGCTGTTTCCCATGCCAACTGTGGGCAACCTCAGGTCTCTGTTTGTACCACCTGTTGTGGGCCGAGTTACATCCTTTGTGGGATCGTTGGGGGTGGCATCGATTATCTACCAGCTGATTGATCTGTTTGCACCCCCAGCGATCATTCATGGAATGTCCTTGTTGTATACAATACAGTCTGTGTATTGGTTCATCTTCCTGCTGGTGGTATCATTTCTGTTGAGCCTGGTCATTGGCAAAACAGTGGGTGTCTGTCACAGGAGAGAACTTGGCATCCCTTGCTTTATGAGAAAAGAAGGTACTGAAAGGACAAACCCAGTAATTTTCTGGTGCTTTAATTGCCCTTGACTATTTTAGAGAGAGAGAAGACTTTTGCTCAAGGGGAGTGTAGCCATTAAACTTGAAAATAGCATTTATTATTTTCTGGGTTTATTTTAAAATTCTTTTCACATGGCATGTCCTAAGGAAAGGAAGTCTGTGTAAAGTAGCATATTTTACGTCCATGCATCCCTCTGTGGAGGTGTTCTGTCTTAAAAAGCAGGATGACTGTGTTCTCAGCATCTTTCTTGGCTTAATCTTCACTGATGGAGGCGAGAAAGTGGTTAAGCTATCAAAGGGATGCTTGTTTATGGCTATGAATATGTGAAAATAAACGTCCCTCATGCCTGAATTTGGACAGGTTTGAGTTTGTCCCAGCAGCGTGTCCCTGTAGAACAGCTGTGGTTTTACAGCCCTTCTTTAGCTACTCTTAGAAGAAAATAAATTCTGCTAAGCTGCTGTTTTGCTCTTGTATGTAGAGCACACACATACTCATGTCTCTGGGGTACAGCTGCTCTGCAGAGGGGTTTAAAAAAAAAAAAGTTACCCTATTTCTGTATAATCCACAAAACATGGTCCTTTCATTTCACCCTCAGAATACCACCAGATTTTTCCAGGCTGTTGCAGAGTCTGGGAGGAGCAGGAGTGGGTGTTGAGCACTTCCTAGTCCCTGCTGAGGCAGCAGTGGGTGGGATAGAGCTGCCATCCTGGCAGTCCAACTTCTGCAAGAATGTGTTGGTTTATCCATAAGCAGCTGTATCAAATAAAGGTTTTTCTGAGGAAGGATCTTACTAGTATTACTAGAGCTTACCTTCTCAAAATGGTACTGAAGGACTCTGTTTCAGGTAGGATTATTTCCATCTTTGTCCTGTGCAAGGAGTTGGGTGGTACAGCAGCAGTAAGTGGACAGTAGCAGAAAATAAGAGATGAAGAATAAGACTTCTTGTAAAACAGCTGGTGGGAATGGGGGAAAAAATAAGGGAAACATGCATTCACTGATTTTTTTTTTTTATTTTTTTAATTTTTTTTTCCTGTCTAAAGCTTCCCTTCATCACATTAAATGATATAATAGAATGCTTGGGGTTGGAATGGACTTCTAAAGACCATCTAGTACAACTGCTGAGATTTTACTGTCCTGGTTCCCTGTTAGGTAGTTCCCTGTTGGGTCTTTCTGAAGGTTTTAGAGGAAGTCAGTTGGTGGTCTTCTCCCTTCAACTATATCCCTTCAAAAAAAGGTGGATGGGTTTTAGCATTTGTTGGAATGGGCTCATAGGAAGCATTTGTAGGCACTTTTTAGTAACCGAAAGTGAAGTTTTTATATTTATCTTAAAATAAGATCTCTATTCACCCTTCAGGAGAGAAGGGTGACAGCAGGTTATAAAAATAATTGAAAGCAAGGATGAAAGTAGAATCCATTCCATCCGTTTTTACAATCCTGCATAATTCTTCATGCTTCCATAAATGCAAGATAAGATGACTAGAACCAAAACTGTTTACTGCTGTGTCTTCTAGGCTACACTTCACTAGTACTGATTTCTTTCCTAGACTTTCTGCGTGGCTTTTGCTACAGCAGCAGCCGCAAACCTGATGCCCTGCCTGAAAGCACATTCGAAGAATGTCTAAGTAACATTGTTCTGTGATATGGAATAAGGTTGGAAACCAGAAAAACAGTCTTAACTGGAAATTGCAGGAAAGCCTAATTGTTTAGCTGGCTCTGAGTACCACTTAATCTGGTTGTAGAAAGCTGAAATTCCAGAACGACCATCTGTGTAGCAAACCAACCAACCTTTTTGCCTCAGCAAAGAGTCCATTGGAAGCAAACGGCTGGATGAGCTGTTGCTGCATCAGGTGATGCAGCTCTTACCTCAGCTACAGGATTCTCAGGACCCAAAAGGATGGGCTGAGTGCCACTCGTGGGCTGGGGGATGCCAGATCAAGCAGGAGACTGCTTGCCTCAAGTAGTGTACCTGGGGGGTTGGAAGGAGAAAAGAAGAGGAAATAGGTTCAGACTGACATATGGATGGCCTGAAGTAGCCTAGTCTAGTTGAGAGGAGTCCCTGACCATGGCAGGGAGGTTGGATTAGGTGATCTCTAGGGTCCCTTCCAACTTAAGCCATTCTATGGTTCTATGAAGTGATGAAGTCCAAGTTGCCTATTCAGAAGAGGAGAACTTCACTTTAGGGGCTTCCTGGGATCTCTCTGGACTATTGAACAGGAATAGCCCAAAATGCTTGATTTGAGAACTTAACAAGTGCCCCAGGTTTGCCAAATTTTTGTGGGTGTCCTAGGTAGCCACAAGTAGAAAATATGATGTTAGACATCTTATGATCATTGCTAGTCTCCTTTCTGTCTTTCTCAGTGGGAGAGAATATTTGAAGGTTAGTTAAGACACTTCACAGCATGTTGTGAATTAGGTGGAGGTGAGAAGAACAGCCTGAATGTTGAGCTGCACTGGCTATGCTAATGCTCAATATGGAGGTGTTTTAATCAGGTCATCTTCTCTAGAAAAGGATTTAGGAACTGGCTTCTGTAGAAAGTGTGCATGAAAAAGCTCCAAATCTCAAAAAACTCGGCTATCTCAGCTTTGATTGTCACAACTTCTAGACTTTGTTTCTGCCTTTGTAAAATGATTCTTGACAACAAATGTGGGTTTGTGTGTAATTCATACCTTTTAAGCAATGTATCTGTGAGCTTGAAGTGCTGTTTACAGGTGAGTAGAACTATCCTCAGTTCTCTGTCTCCTGCAAGGAAGGGTATAAACTGTCACTTGGTGGTATAGCAGCCTGGAATGTTTCTGGATTTTGGCTTTTTGTTGCCAAAGCAGTAAATGCTGCTTAAATTTTTTTATATTTTTTTTTTTTTTTTATTCCTGGAGGCTCAGAGTTAACAGTTTATAAAATAGCCTAAGCTTATTAAAATGACCAAATACAACCCCTTTTTATAGTTTTACTAATAAGAACCAGCTTGTGTAACTCCTGTGGACCCTTGATAACACACAGAGCGTACATGAATTGGGCTCTCATCGATGTCCCGCCTTCACGTATCGCATGTGGTCAAGTATGTCTCCAAGTAAAAGCAAGTAAATAGATACTGAAATAGTTAATGTTCTCAAAACTTAATCCTCGTAACCTCTCTCAAAGTTCTTATTGATGGTAGGGCCAGTGCTGAATTTGAAACCTGGTTTTGTAGGCTAGAGATACAGAAGCCATATTCAGTAATGCCTTTTTTTGATGTTTCTTGTTTGTTCAGCGCTGGACTTGCTTGTATCTGGAATTTGACCTCGGAGCCGCATGGTCTGAGGTTTGCAAAGGGGGTGAGGAACAAGACTGGACAGAAAATACTGTGCAGGGTTATGGAGGAAAAAGGGAAAAGCAGAAGGCAGCTGACACAGGTCTGTCTGCTGTAGGAACCCATCATCTGCATTCCAGTTCTTACCTTTTTTGGAGGGTCACCTCGCAACTCTAATCATCACTCTCCAATTCAGGCTCTGAAAGAGTTCTGGAAATAAAAGTCAGTTCAACCTCCTGACCTCATGTTTCATCAGGAGTTCCTTGCAATGATGGATAAAGCTGCAGCTGTTTATAAGGTGGAATATTTGCTTTTCCTTTGGTGTTCAACTGGTACTTAGTTTTCACACGCTCCTTCTGCGACTTGGCTGATAACTTCAATAAATTACTTAGACTTTATTTCCTAAAGCAGCAGCCATGCAGCAGTAAAAGTAACTTTCCAACCTCATACAAATCACACTGTCATTTCATTTTCTTGTTTTATACCTGACTAAATCACTGATGTGTAAAACTCCTCCTCCTTTGGGAGATGCTACCATGAGTTTTTTTTGCACAGAAATGTAGAACCAGTATGAAATAATGAGTTTGATGTAAGTCTTACTAGCTGTGGCATTTCAGTACTTGGAAGTGATGCTTCTGAGCTTCTGATCAACAGAATATTTCTATTCAGAGTGAAATATATCCGTTGTCTGTTTCTTCTCTAGCTTGTATCCGAGTTTCTTGGTTTCAGCTCAGGGCAGCACCCAGAACCGTAACAGATGCTCTCTATTAACCCCCTCCCCCACCCCTAAAAGGGAAAGACAAAGAGAATAAGGGAGGGAGACTTACTGAAGAAAGGGAATAATGGAGAGAGACACATTGATTAGAAAAGAAAAGAAAACAGCTTTAATACTATCACTAATAATAATAGTAATAATGACAATAAAATAGACCATGTACAAATATATACAAAGTTAGTACCAAACCCACCTCAGAAGTGTCTTTTGCTGTTGCCTGGAGTGTTTCACTATCAAACAGTTTCTAGTGTAGAACTTCTGTAAGTGCCCCCCAGAGCAAAGCTGTGCTCAGTAAATATTTCTACAGAGATAAGCTGGACTTGGAGAGGCATTTGCCTGCACTGAGCATCTTCTGTGCATACTTTTCAGTCTTTAATAACTAATATTTTAAAGCCACACCTCCTTCTTTAAGGACAAAGCGTTTTGCCTGCCAATAGAGATGCATTTTTCTACATAAAATCAAGGTTTGTTTTTTCTTTTCTCTTTCATATCACCCTTAGGGGGTTCCATTGAGGGTTTTTTTCCCCCTTAGACTTTCTGAAAAGGGGAAAAAGAAATCAAATATTTGTGTTAAAACCGAGCATGAGAAATTTCAGCATCAAGTAATTTTCTTATGTATCTTTATAGAGAGAGGCTATAAAGCTTATTTCAATCCATGCAATGACCCAACGATATGCTGCCATTTTCTTTTCTTCCATGGAAATTCAGCGGAATATGGATTAATTTAGTGGCTCTTCCAAATGTCTTCTGCTCTGTGAAGCAGTGCATCAGTTAATGCATTGGGAGGGCTTCAATTCCTCAGAGGAGCAAGCAGAAGTTGTGGGAAGGGATTTTGCTCTCACATGCAATACCGAGATTAACAAGGAGTCATCATAATTTGGAGTACTGTCCACTTTAAATGCAGTTGCAGATCTGTTTGTGGCTTTTGCCTAGGTCCCTTTTCACTGTGCAGAGTCAAATGAGGTTAGTAATCTCACAGTGATGATTTTATTATTCAGATTACAGTGAACGTGCTGGATGGATGTGCTCAAAATGAAGGACGTGCTTGTATCCAAAAAGAGTTTATTTGCCACAGGAAGACCTCTCCTTAGGTAAGGAAGTGAATGTGTTGTTTCTGGTAAGCTTGACATGCAGTATTCTAGTAGGAGTGTGTCTTAGTTTCTTATTCCTAAATTGTGTCTGTAGTTTGGAAGAGGATATTAAACATTCCTATGTTTTCATCCTGTTTCTGAATCTTCATCCTGGTATTCAGTTGAGCAGATAACATTTTTCTTTGTAGCTGCAAAAGACTTCTTTTTTTTTTGTTTTAAAAATCTGGTATTAGATGATTAGTCACAAACTTCTGCTGTGTGAATAATTCGTCTGGCTGTGAAAGCCGAGCAGCGTGTACTGTTTGAATATCTCATTCGATTCAAAAATGGCTTTATTGTTGTTAAATAAATGCTACCTCACTCTTGGCACTTAAGAAATTCTTAGTACTGCTCTCGTCTTTAATAGCCTCCAAGAATGGAGACTAAAATGAATCAGGAGCTTTTGCTTTATTTCTGAACTAAAGCCAGGAATTCTGCAACAGATAAAAGCTGTGATATAATGTGGATTTTGTGTCACATTGATCCTCCAAGGAGAAAAAATGAGTTGTGGAATTCCTGCTTGCTCTACTAGGAGTAGCTCGAAGAGTGCTGGCACTGGAGGAGCCAGCTGGTGCCCTCATGGTGCCCCAAAGCCACAGTGACTGCCTGGAGCCCTGGAAGCATCAGAGGGTCCGTAGGGGCTGGAGGCCCACCCGTGAGAGAGGGCGAGTTTCTGCCAACCCTCTCTCCCTCTGGTAGGCACCCAGCAACTGTATCAGTAACAGCTGTTTCTTAAAATGTGCAAAGCGCTGCCATGTTACTTTCTTCCAGCATTCTTCTAATGTGTAGTATTTTTTTATATGCCAAGTATGTCGAGCTCATAAATACTTTAACATTCAGAAGATGTGCAGCAGGAGAAGTATGTCCTTTTTGACAGCTTTTCCCCTTCCCTGCCAGCCCTGCAAGATGGACCTTGGTGGCAGGGGCCTGGAGCCCCTTTCATGACCAAGCAGCCAGCTCTGCCAGAGGTGTGAGTCCCTAAGCCGTGCGCCACCCACCCCACGTCCCCAGGGACTGTCCTTGGCATCACAGGGCTTGGAAACCCTCCTCAGTACTGTCTTTTAGGGTCACAAATCCCTTCTGAGATGGTGTTGCTAGGTGTGCACCTTTGTTCATTTATCGGCTTAAGTTTCTCAAAACTGTGGTGCTCCTTACCCTGTCTGCACGCTGGGGGTCCTGTGCCTGTGGCACGGGGTGCGTGTGTGCTTGTACTTGACATGTGGAAAAATCCTGCAGAATGAACACATTGGTTGATAGCCACAAACTGAGGTGTTGTGGGACAAACTCTACAACTTCAGAAGTTTCTAGGCTGTATTTGAATAAGCAACCTGGAGAATCGGTTGATTCTTGACAAAATACGGATCCCACGTGGCATAAGAAATGAATTGAAAGTATAACCCGGGAGCTACACACGTAGGAAACTTATTTCCACCCACTGTAGCTGTGTTTTGGTGGAGGCAGGCAAAGGGAAATGTGCTGCAGGCAAAGCATCCTTCTTTGCTTTTCTTTTTCTTCCAATAAATCAGGCAGTGTTCGGTGTGACTCCAAACCGTTTTTGCCGTTGGACTGGAGGAGCGAGCAGCAGGTAGCTGTGACGCAGGCTTTGCACAGTCACCGAGCTGAACACACCTTAAACTAACAGCGAGGGTGAAAGGTGGCAGTGTTTTTGCACTGAATCTGTTTTCAGAGAAGGCAGCACCTTTTTTTTTTTTTTTTTTTCTTTTTATAAAAGCATGTTTATGTCGATTCCTTAAGAAGTTTAGACTGGAGAGCTGTCTCCAGAAACAGCCCCCCTCCCCTTTTGCCAAGTCCCATGTGTTTGTCTTGGCAGGATGCGATGTCTGCTCGGCTGGTGCTGGGATGTTAAAGGGAGGGAACACAGAGCTCTTGATGCTTTTCAATAGGGCTTCTATTGAGCGGGCAGCAGGAGAGAGCTGTCAGCCACCTGTGATAGTCCAGCGGGGCACATGGGCTGGGGGAGAGCTCGGGGTACGCTTTCCGGTTGTTGAGAGTCTCTCTTGGGTACTCCTAGAAAATGCTGGTGGAACGTGAAACTAGACTTTGCACACACAGTGTCCCTCTTGGTTACATAGCACCTCTTTTGGTCTTCATGAGGGAGGATGATACCGAGCTTCTCCGAGTGAGATGAAACCCTCTTCTGCCCCCGACATTCTGCTTTGAAGAACGGAAGGAAGGAAAACAAGCTTGGAGAAATCTCCAGGAGGAGGGTGGTGATTCCTTGGAATTTTTTGTACGCTTGGACAGTATGTCACCGTTTGTTTTGATTCTTTCCCTGACTTGCTGATGCCAGTATCCTCCGTCTCTTAGTTCCATTCAGAGAGAATGGGTCTAAGGATTCTGTTGGCTACATTGTTCCACTTGGGGTTTGAAGCACATGACAGTTCCACCAGGCAAGGTCAATTTGGCATTGACTGACACGTAGCCTGAGAGGCCCTGTCTTCTGTCACAGGAAAGAAGAGCTTCATTCTCTGTTTTGAAGGACAGACATCAGGATAGTAGAAGAACCTCTTTCTAAGCAGGCTTGTTTCCTCTGAACACAAGCTGCAATCCTTTATAGCTGTCAAGGGCACTCAGAGCAGTGAAGGATGTGATCCCATAGACCTAGGTGTACTTGGGCCCTGCTGTGCTTACCTTGGGTAGTTACAGTTACTGTCCTTGCACTCAGATGACAATTGATCTGAGCTCTGGAATTCACATTGTACATCTTGCAGATAAAAGTTGTCCTTGTGTTTGTCTGTGTGAGCTGCAGTCATTTGGTTTAGATCTTCTTCCAAGCAAGCAGATGGATCCTCCTAAGCATAGTATTTCTGCAAACAGGGGTGGCTGTCACTTGCAGGCAGTTTTTTTCCCACTGGATTCCTCATTACCCTTGGACTGGAAAGTGATTGCCTGGGTCATTCACATACATCAGCTTCCACGTGTCTTCTGGTGAGACCTGTTACTTCCTCATTTCTAGGTCCCTCCTAGGTAGAGTCCGACTGTGTAGCCCCTTTTTATCACTCCATATTTGCATCTATATACTGCTACAGGGTCCCAAGTTGGACATTCCTTCTAGAGAGAAGGTGAATTTCTCATCCTCAGATCCCTGCACTTATTGCCAATTTTTTTTTTCTTTATGTATTATGCTCTTTCCTTACCAAGGACATGTATAGGGCATGGTTTAGTGGTCATGGTAGTGTTGGGTTGATGGTTGGACTTGATCTTGAAGGTCTTTTCCAACCTTAATAAGTCTGACTGTTGCTGCAGCTTGCCTTCATACAGACAACCTCCTACTGCTGAGAAACTCCAGCCTGCTTATTAATCTGCTGCTTATGTTATTGACAACCTGCCCCTTTTAGAGATGAATGCAGAGCCTTGAACGTGACACTAAAGTTCAATTTTGTAAGCTTTTAATCTCCCCAATTTCAAATCTTCCCCGTAAAGGCGCAGTACGTGGCGTTTCCAAATGTACACTCTTCTGTGGTACAGAGTTGTGTCCTAGGCTGGAGAAAGGTGCCTGTCATACAAATGGAGATTCTCATGAATCTCTAGAGATCATGGATCCCTCGTGGTGCAGCATAACCAATTGTAGGTTGGATGATTGACTTCTTTTAGATGTTTTTTCTGCCTCGGGTACAGATAAAACAGGTCTGTCATTGTGTATTCAGCTGGAACAGCTAGCCTTTTGCTAAAAGCCTGTTGTAGTGGTTCAAGAAATGCAAGAAAGCTACATCAAACAGGTAAACATTCCACTAATTGATGCCTCTGTTCCCCAGGGTATCATGTCAGTGTTTTATAAACTGCCTCTTTGTTGTACAAGGGCACTAAGGAGGGTTTAAAAACTTCATTTGTATTATTATCTTCTCCGTGGTAGGTTCATTCTGTCTTACAAAACTGTAGGGGGTTCAAAACAGAGATACCAGCTGAAACATAATGTGGTGAAGATAAGTGTGTATATGGATTAAAATGAACAGCAAAGCCACAAAAAGTTTGTGTTGAAAGCATTTGTCACTGAAAAGAATTATTTTTTGCAATCGCTGCCTTGAAATCAATGGAGAAGAGTTGAACCTGTTAGTATTTAGCAATAGTTCAATGTTATTCTGCTCAAATGGATATAGATCTTTACAGATAGATACAGAGATGGCAGGTTGGAAGGGACCTCAAGGGTCATCTGTGCTTGTGTCATCCTCGCTGGTGGGGCAAAGAGGATTCTCTGTGTGACTGGCTGCAGTTTCAACTAGTTGCTCATGGAACAGGCTGCCCAGAGGAGTTGTGGTTGCCCCCTTCCTGGAAAGAATAGCTGCAGACAGGACAGGAGGCAGTAAGAATAAGACATGATTGATGAGTATGGATAATCAAGGCCTTAGCATTTTATAAACCTAACTTTTGTCAAGCTTTTTTTCACACTGCAAGAGGACGAGAAGCTTTCTTTGGGGGCATCATGTCCAGTCTGTCAGAGGACAGTAAGAAGGATACTGGGTTAGAGATGAATGGAACAGAACTTGGGCTAGAGGTGGGTGGTGGAGATGGGCATCAAAGAATGAGAACATTTACTGACCTTGTTGCATGGAACACGAGCTGGTAGGTAGGATGGGGATGCTGTGTCGTAGGTTTATTTTGTAAAATAAATGTTCTGTACACTTAAATACCCAAAGGATTTCCTGCTCTCCAGTAAAACTCGGTGGCAAGTGTGAGCAGCACTTGACTTGATAATGGCCAACAGTGTGACTGCTGCATTGCTAAATGCTCACTCTCTGACATTTGAGGGTGGGCTTTTCAAAACACACCCATAAATTAAATGACTTGCCCTTATTGCAAACCACTAGAAATAGGGCATTTAACTTCCTAAAATACTTCTGTAAATGCCACCCGTAATGTTGACTCTCATATGGAAGTTAAATGTATCCATTCTTAATGGCCACTCCACAGTTCTCCGTTGTGCTTGCTGAAAGAACAGTTCATTCCTCGCCTGCAGCTAATGCCCCATGCATATTTATACGGAATCATGTTCCCCTTTAAATGCTGTTGGTTTTGGCTCAGTAAGTGATTCCTTAGCTTAACCTGGCCTTGTAGGTTATTTTCTCAAGGCTTTATACTGTCTGTAATTCCCTTATTATTATCTGCATCTTCTTGCATTTATAAAAAAACAAAACAAAAACCATGTTTTTCTAAGTTTTGCTTTGTCAGTGGTTGTCTGGTAAAGAATGCATCATTTGCTGTCCTCTGGGAAGTCCTCAGAGGTGGGCTGCCTGTGCCAAACTGGATTTGGCCTCATTCCCAGTTACCTTTTATTATGAACTCAGGCAGGACTTGCTCCTGCATCCGTTAAATTTAGCAGAAGGGTTTTCCCCCAGTTTGCTACACACCAGTACTTTGGGATTGAGGAGGATACAAAGAGCTGAAGGGATGAGTCACTTAAAGACAACTGTCCATTTTCCACAGCAAGGTTGATGCTCTAGGATGCTAAACAGACCTGCAGCAGGGTTCCCCTGGGACACCCTCCCTTCGGCAGAGGGAATTGGCTTTGAAAAACGGGAAGAAGTGAGTCTATAGGAAAGCTGAGAGGTTCATCCACTTCCCCCCTGAGCCTCAGTGGAGGTTGGAATGGTGCTGAGATCAGGCAGATTTGTTTCCACCCCCTCTGCCACAAAGGCTTCTTTTGCTTTTGGGACTTTTGTTGTGTTCCTGTTCTCACATCGTTACAATAATGAGGACAGCTTGAGATAAACTTCACAGAAGCACAGATTTCAAACCGCATCTTTCAGTTCATGGAAATCTTGAACATTGTTAAATTATAAGAAAAATAGTAAAGTTAATAGCATTCCAGGATTTCAGACTGTGCTTTCCTGTGTTGCTCTATAAATGTGCTTTTGTGGAAAAAAAAAAAAAAATTCCACTACATACTTCTTTCTTGAAAATCCACCACAGTCCGTTCTCCAAGTGAGCCTTTAAAAATCTGCACTCAAAGCACCTGCTTGCCTCCACAGCTGGGGGGGAAGAAAATGCAGGGTTGACAGGAGGGCTGACAGTGAAGATCTATGTGGGAACGCAGTACCTGCTTATGCCCCTCTTTCCCCATTCTTTTGGAAGATTGCAAGCTAAAATGATTTCATTATTGCTGAAATTTGGCAGTGTGGGGGAAAGCTAGAATAGAAAGCAAGCTAGATTTTGCGCTCATGCTTGCCTGTGGGCTGTTTAAATGGGCCCAAACTGCCCTTGCTGATTCTAAAGCTCATTTTCCCACAGAAGGAAAAAAAAAAATCTTATCAATATTTGTAAAAATTTGTCTGCTGTCATTTACAACATGATTTGTAAGGTAATGTCATTATAGCAATTTTAAGTCATTTGTATTAAGCATTAGGCAGAGATGGTTAATATCTGTGCTGTTCACTGTGGTGCTGGAGCAAAGCAGGATTCTCTCAAAAGCATGCACAAATTGTTTCAAATGCATTTGGATAATCGTTTTCAACTTCCACACTAGTGATACCAAATCATACCTGCAAATACAGATTCAAACAAGGCTAAAAGGTGTGGGAGGGATGAGGAACAAAGTGAGAAATGATGCTGAATAAAACCCAGATGTTTTCTTGTTAGTATAACCAATAGACACTTTTTCTTTTTCCTTTTTAAGTCCTTCATTTTTCTTTCGTCAGCCCTTTATGTTTGGCCCCGTGGCTACTCAGGCAGAGTTGCCTGGTCTCCCCCGTGCGTGCCATCTCACGGTGTGTGTTTTTAATTAGCTTGGCTGTGCCGCAGGAGGTTGCGTGTTGTGCTGGAGGTCAGATGGTTGCTCTCACACTGGATCTGCGGGAGATGTCTCGAGGAGCCTCGTGCTGGTCATGGCTGGGTGGAAATCCAGCCCTTTAGCTCCATTTGCAAATTTTGCTGAGAAATTATGTTGCCTTTGTTTGTGATTATGGGCGTGAATCCCCTCAACCCAGTTCAAACCCACTGCGGTCGGTGAACCACCATGAAGGTGAGAAAAAGGTAGTGATACATCTTATATTTGGATAAATAATCATCCATAAAAGTTGTTTTATAAGCAAATAAAGGTGAGTATGAAGTACAGTTTGACAGGCTGAAAGAGCTGGTGTTGTTCAGCCTGGAGAAGAGAAGTCTCCAGGGAGACTTTCTTGCAACCTTTCAGTACCTAAAGGTGGCCTACAGGAAAGCTGGGGACAGACTTTTTAGCAGGACCTGTTGTGACAGGACAAGGGGTGATGGTTTGGAACTGAAAGAGGGGAGATCTAGACTAGTTTTAAGAAAAATTTTTGACACTGAGGGTGGTGAGCCCCTGGCCCAGGTTGCCCAGAGAGGTGGTCGATGCCCCATCCCAGGAACCATTCCAGGTGAGGTTGAACAGTGCTCTGAGCAAGCTGCTCTAGTTAAAGATGTCCCTGCTTCCTGCAGGGTCGTTGGATGAGGTGACCCTGAAAGGTCCCTTCCAACCCAAACCAGTCTGTGGTTCTAAGTGGGATCAAGCTTAGAGAAGGGATCCGGTGTGTGATTCTAGGGGCATATAGGATGTTTGCTTTGGGTACTGTCTCTCTTAATAGTTTTAAAACAGTAACTGTTTGTGTTTCATATTAGTGTGGGTGGTTTATCAGCATCTGTGAAGTTGGGAGCCTTTGGAGGAGCAAACAGTGAGTAGCAGAATGGGTTGGGTCTGTCAAAGTGTTTTATAGAGAGCTGTGAAAATGGAAACTGTGCTTGATGCTTGGAGATTATTCTTATATTCCTTTTACAGCAGGGCACACCCATTCTCAAAAATACATTGTGTCTCTTCCTTTGTCTATTCACCATAGACAAGAACAAACTTCATACCAGTTGAAGCCAGGAAGTGAAGCCAAGCTTTGCTTTTGCACTGCATGCTTTCAACTCACAGGCAACAGCTTCGTAGAAAACAGATTATTTACAAAAAAATCTTTGTGCCAAGCCAAGGTCTGCACCAGAAGGGAGTATAGCTACAAAGTTTAGTTTTGCTCAGAAAAATGGCAAGCAAATAAGCATTGCCATAACTAAGTTTGATGGCATTCCAAGCTGGAGCTGAGGATTCCTTGAGTGTGTTGCTAAGTTTCCTTCACCATTATCTACTGTAACTTATATTCAAGTGCCAGCAAAGAAGGTGATGTCCTGTGGCTATTGCAAGCTGAAGACATCAAGAGAAAGGGTTTTAAAGACTTGTCAGTAGTTACAGGACAAAACAGTGTCTTTTAACTAGGAAACCATATGGCTTCTGCTGATTTTAATGAAGTAAAATGAAGAGCCAGAGCTATAAGTAGCTCAGAATACATATGGGTTGAAGAGTAGCAGAACCTTGCAGTGCTCAGCATACAAAAAATAGCCGTGCATAAGGTTCAAGTGTTACACTCCTGTGTGTCTTTGGCCTTAGTTGTCCTTTTGAAGGACAAGGATACAAGATCTCCTCTTAATGCCTTGGAGCAGTGGCTTCGGGCAGATGGACGCCCCCAGAGTGCAGAGCGGTGTTGTGACTGGCAAGAAGTCCATGCAAAGGAAACCCAGTGGTGATAGGTGTCTTACAGTACAGTAACATGTTGAGTATTTCGTGCCTCATATCTCTTGCTGTTTGTTTTCTAAGCATCAGGCCAGGTCTTCAGGCTCTCAAATGACCTCTTGGCGTGCTTTGTCTCTTCCTCCCCAGGCTGGAATGATAAGGACCGATAAGGATGAATACTTCATTGAGCCTTTGGAAAGAGGAAAGCAAATGGAAGAGGAGAAGGGAAGAGTGCACATGGTGTACAGGCGATCGGCTGTAGTGCAGCACCCCACTGAAGCACTCCCCGATGTCCATACAGAAGGTACAGTGCGCCCGGGTCGGTTGTTGGCAAATCTGTTGCAGGTAGCTCTAGCCTGTGGTAGAGATTTAGTAGAAATACTCGTAAGACACTGATGTTCTAAGTTGTTATGAAGTCTCCCCTGTCTGTACAACTTCTGTTTGAAGTTTGTTTGGGTCCTGTTTCTTTCTGAGCAACAGATCAATTGTGAACGTGACTGATACTGTTTTCCTCCTGCTGGTTGCCATTAACGCCGTTTTGGTGGGATACATTTTGACATATCCAAGGATTCCCCTCTGTGTTGAAAATCGTGTGGTTGGTCCATCTGAGAATAATTATTGTGTAGTTTAATCCATTTTATTGTATGTTTTCCCCTGCCTTTTTAATATAACATAAATCCTTACAAGCCTGCACATTGCATGGTGAACGTTGAGGTGTTTGACACTATGGGCTGGGGATGAAAGAGCAGCTCCATTCCCCTTCAGGGCTCTGCCTTTTTTTCAGCATCTCTCAGCTTCTCAAATTCCTATTTGTACTTCGTGTTCACACGTTCTTGGAATTCAAAAGGGTTTGAGAAGAACAAGAACTTCATACAACACACAGAACTAGAATTAGATAAAATATTAAACAAAAGGGAATCAAGCAGTCCCTCATTGCCAGTCCTCTCATACTTAGGTTATTTGGTGTGGGTTTGGAGTTTTGCCTCTGAAAAAAGCAGGTAGGAACTAGTAAAATCCTGTCAGGCTTTTAGTAGTCTTTCAGAAGGTAAGTCCATGCTACTAGCTGCAACGGTGGCCCGGCAGCATCACAGCAGGCTTGGGGACCAGCAGCAGTCTGACCACACAAGCTCATCCGTCTGCCTTTTCTCTGAGACCTGGGTTGCCTAAGGTACTTTGCTTTTGGTACCCCAGCAAGGCCATTCACATCTAGCTCATGCATCTCCGTGCTGTGACTGAACGATGACAAGTTGGACAGTGTGGTAGTAGCTGTGAGCTCAGTGTTGTGTTTCTGTGTGGAGACCACTTTGTCAGCTAGGCTGACAGACTCAGATCATGGTTAGACACACTGTGTACCTGACAGTGGACATTCTGGACTCTGTCTTACTTCTGGGTGCGGTCTGCAGCATCTTGTCATCTTCTTTTACTTGGTCAGAAGGAGCACTTAAGAACAGCAGCTACCTTTTTCTAACTTAGAGCCATCTTTTTTGTTAGCGTCAGAGCCATTTGTCTGTAGCTGATTTCTCATTCATTAACTTCTGGCCAAGAAGGCTTCTTTCTTGTTGATTGTTTTATTCTGTCCTTTGGCAGACGACCTTGCAGTGTTGTGGAGCATTTATTGCTTCATTTACTGTATTCACACAGAAGTAAGCACACATATGATCTATCTGCTTCTCTTTATTGCTGTTATTTGTGATGGAGTTTCAGCAAACTTTGTAGAAAGGTGGGAGCCATAAATCTGGGCTTCTGGAGAAGATATCAGGATACCTCAAGCTACTGAGTAGTGTGGGTTTGGCCTTTCCACTTGTGCAGCAACAGTCCTTTTTTTCTCTTTTTCTTTTTAAATTTATTTTTTAAAACATTGTCATCCCTTAAATGAAGGAGCTGGGAAAGAATAGCAGAGGCTGAGCCTTTAAAGAGAGGGTACAGGTAGCCTTTGATCTGGTGGGTGCCTGTTGTGCTTTGTGAATGTGCCCACCCAGTTTAGGCTCCTTGGATCACTAGTTACTTGCCTTTTTACACCTCACTCTTCTCAAGCCTTCTGGTGTGAGTACGGCCTTTCAGATATATAAATGGCCCTGAATGTTTGGTGGTTGGTTTATGCTTATAAACTGCCTTTGCTCTTCCTCTCTGATACCGGGGACATGTGGGTCGCTTTCTGGTTTTTGAAAGACTGCTGGCATGAGTCATTATTTGTATTTCATGGGTAATTGATCTGCTAATTCAAAGGGTCTTTTTTTACAGCATTTCTTGGAACTTGATCTTTCTTCTGGTCTTGTGACGCTATGCAGGGACCTGCAAAAAGTAGTAGATCAGACCAATTAATGTTAAAATAATTTTAAAACCTAACAACCTAAGTGGTACCTGCAGTCTCCATTGCGCTGGTTTGAAGTGCTGAGCCTGGGTTAGTTCTTCTGGAGGGAGGGAGCTCTTCTTTCTGCTGCGGGACAGTAGCCAAGGCCTCCCCTGGGAACTCCTAGCTATTGAAAACCACTTAAATGTAGCAGGATGTGACACAGCTTCAACAAACGTCAAGTGGATTTCTCCACTGGGAACAGAAGAGACTCTTGATTATTCTTCCTTGTGAAGAATTTGGTCAGACAGGAGTCACACAGAAAACCATGTGCAAAACAATCGGCTCCTGATGTTTAATGTAGTCATGACCTGAAAGAAGAATACTGATGCCACATTTTTGGAGTACATATCCTGTCCTAATTTTTCATCTGAATTTGAGAAAATTATAGAAGACTTGTATCTATACTCAGAAGCGAGGTGGAATCGACCGTCGTGAACCTGGTAGGAAAACACAAATGAACAGGGACGTGCTTGCAGCAAGTGGCAGTGAGCTGGGACAGGCTGCTCAGAGTACAGAGGACCTTCTCACTAGGCATGGTGGGAATACAGAGGAATAGGTGTCTCTTAGCTGGGGATTTCTATGCAATTCTGGTGCAGTATGCTCTTTTGTCTTGTGCTGGAGGAGAAACACAACCCAGAAATGCATTTGACAGTGGGCTCTTGGCAACCCAGCAGTCCTAAGTGACAGATGCCCAGACGGGGGTATTATTTCCACAGCCAACAGCATCTGACCATCTGTTAATCCAGTAGTATGAAACAGGGAGGATTCCGAGTTTGAGCTATGATGGGTGGCCACCTTTAACCTTCCAAACTCTTGTTAAACTGAAATGAGTGAGAATAACCCTGTTCTGAAGTGTTACTACTTCGGCATCATTCGTGTCTGCTACTGTGTCACGAAGGCAATTTATCCAAGGCTCTGTGCCAGTTCTGGAGGTATTTTACATATGTACCACAGAAGCCATGTGAAAAGCTCTGTGACTTGACATCCTCCACGAATGTGGATGTACCCTGTGGGGCAGCAGCTTGCAGGATGCCACCAAGCACTGCTCTGCTCTCTAGGATCACTCCTTGAGGAAGGAGAGAGTGCTCTGCTTGCTGGGCAAGTGTTGATGCTCGGTGAGAAAATCTGTGCTGGGCCAGCAGAAGGGAGCAGTGTAGCTTCTGAGAGGTGTTTTTTTTTAAAGATGTTGTTTGTTTTGAAACATCTGGGATGAGCATCTGGTTAGGTACGGCCTGGGAATCCTATCATGGAGCAGGATCATCTCTAGAGTTCTTCACGGGTGCAAATATACATCAATTGTCTCCTAGCAGCTTTTCCGTATCAGATTGCCCTGGGTTCACATTTTGTAAGCTCAACTTCCCCAGAAATTTAAGCTTGGGTCCTAAAGACACGGATCATCTGTGCTTCTCATTTTATTTGAGTACTACAGGTACTCGCAAGCCGTATTCAAGTCGTGAGTGTTATTCCCAAATAATGTCTGTCAAATGAAAAATAATTATTCTTAAAGGCAAAAAGAAACAAAGATCAAAAGATTCCATGTTGGGGATGAAGGTTCTGGGGGACAGAGAGTGAGTGAGCTATGCATACAAAGCTGAAAAAACTAGAATGTATGAAGCTGTCATGTTAAAATGTCATTTAAATAAATCTTGAAGATCTTATCACCAAAATAGCTTTTCACTTGGGAACGGAAAGAAACGCTGTCCGGACAAGACTGAGTTGGAAGGTTTTGAAAGTATAATGATGATATCATTCTGTCTGGACAGGATGAAAAGAATCTGTTCTCCTTTGTTAATAAGCTGACAAACATCAGCGAGACATGTGATCATTAACATTATCCTTGAAAGCATTCAAGAAACAATAGAAAAAGGCAAAGAACTGTAGAGTTCCAACTCAAAGCGGCAGCCGGGAGGCCTTCTTTGCAAGTTCTACTGAATCAGGCTCAGGAGCACGGTAAAACAGAATCCAAAGTGTATTTCTCAGAAATGCGAAAGCCTGATCCAAGTCCACTGGAGTTTGTGAGAAGACTCACATTTATGTCAGTGGATTGATGAGGCAGATTTTGGATCTTATTCTGCTTGAGGTGATCACAAAGAGTTTGATTTATCTTTCCTCCTGCTCATTCATTTATTATTTTTTCCATACACTTTCTTTTCATATGGTGTAATGATGACAACCAGCCTTAAGCCCAGAGGTCACACGGGATATTAATCTACTCAGAATTCTCCTGTTTCATCTCTCTGTTCACATTGTAGTATTTTTTTAAATGACAACCTGTTCACGCAGAGAGCACTTCAGATTAAAGTATTTTTGTAATTACTTCCTAACAGTGGGAAACAAGGAATAGGAGCCTTTATCTCCGAGCTTCCTTTCAGAATTTTCATTTTCCCTAAAGAACCAAAGCGCTTGTGTGGCTGATGGGGTTGCCATGGCACTGGGTTCGAGTGTCTTTGTCCCAGGTGGGAAACATGTAGGAGGAAGAAATGATTTGGGAATGGCTCCTGGTTGCCTGGGAATGAAGCCCTGGAATAGAAGGTAGAAGAATAGGAAGACTATTGCTTGCTTCAGAGACCTCCCTCAGCACTTCCTCAGGCACATTAGTGTTTCTTAGAGACGTCGTCATGCCAAAAGGTGTCTGAACTCTTTCTCAGCTGAATTTCTCATGACCTGCGTTCTGATGGAGGACGTTTTAGATACGGCGCAGCAAACTTCACAAGTTCATGTACCAGGGGTAACAGGAAAGACTGAACTGATCTTGGTGGAGACTTTGCACACCCCATTCTATAACATGCTGTGTTACAGTAGAGGCATTCTTGTAGAAGTGGTGTTGGTGACGAAATCCTGTGTGTTTAATTTATCTAAAGACATCCTGTGTCTTTACCCAGAACCTCTAGAGCTTTTTGCTTTTACGTCAGCTTTCTCCTATAAAATTGAAACTTAATAGGATTCACTGAAGTTCTTGATTGAATATTGGTTTATGGGGCTAGGTTTTTTTTCTTTTTTTTCATGTAACAGTTTGCTTAATCTGAGGAAAGGCAGTCAACAAAGTACTTCCAAAGAGGAACAGTGCAGCATAGTGCAAAGGCAAATGATTATTGGTGGTGGATGTATTTACAATATGTGGGGGAAAAAGAGAAAGGATCTAAGGAGGAGGAGAAATGGGAGGGGAAATAATCACAGAATCATAGAATGTTTGAGGCTGGAAGGGACCTGTAGAAGTCATCTGGTACAACCTTACTACACGAGCAGGGACATCTCTACCTAGGTCAGGTTGCCCAGGGCCCTGTCAAGCCTGACCTTGAATGACTCCAGGGCTGGGGCCTCCACCACCTCTCTGGGCAGTCCAGTCCAATGTTCTATTACTCTTATATTAAAGAATTTTTTTCTAATATTGATTCTAAGTCTATGCTTTCCTAGTTTAAAAACATTAGTCCTTGTCCTATCATACAAACCCTTTTGAGCAGACCTTCCCCCACCTTCATGTAGGCCCCTTTAGGTACTGGAAGGTCACTATAAGCTCCCCCCAGAGCTTTCTCTTCTCCAGCCTGCACGGCCCAAACTCCCTCAGATAATCGCCCCCCAGATCTTTCTCTTCTCCAGCCTGCACGGCCCAAACTCCCTCAGCCTGTCCTCATACAAGAGGTGCTCTAATCCCTCGATCATTTTGGTGGCCCTCCTCTGGACATGCTCCAATATGTTTACATCCTTCTTGTGCTGGGGGCTCCAGAACTGGATGCAGTACTCCAGGTGAGGTCTCACCAGGTCAGAGTAGAGGGGCAGAATCGCTTCTCTTGATCTACTGGCCACAGTTCTTTTGATGCAGCCCAGGATGTGATTGGCCTTCTGGGCTGCGACTGCACATTGGCGGCTTATGTCCAGTTTTTCATCCACCAGCACTCCCAAGCCCCTTTCAACAGGAAAGTGGGACATCAACTTGAGGGCTGTGAAGAGAAGGGCTGCTGGTGAAAACTGAGGCAAAAAGTTAGTGTACCTCAGCCTTCTCCTCGTCCAATGTTACTAATTCACCACTGCTCATCACTACGGTGGGTATACCTCCTTTCACCTTTTTTTT
>NW_008582184.1:35773-37655 GCF_000691845.1 Merops nubicus
AGAAAGCCTCCTTAAAGATCTGCCAGCTCTGTTCTGCTCCTTTATCTCTGAGGGCTGCCTCCCAAGGGGTCCTGTTGAGCAACTCCTTGAAGAGCTGGAAGTTTGCCTTCCTAAAGTTTAGGGTGCTGACTTTGGTTTTCATCTATTCTGTACCCCTTAGCACAGTGAACTGAAAAAGTGTGTGGTCACTGCAGCCCAGGCTTCCTCCAATCTTGATGTCCCAAACAAGTTCACTTGCACTCGTCACCATTAAGTCCAAAACCACATCCCCTCAGGCAGGGCTGTCTATTACTTGCTTTAAAAAGTTGTCATCCAGGTACTCCAGGAATTTCCTGGGTTGCCTACAGCTTGCTGTGCTACTTTTCCGGCAAATGTCAGGGTGGTTAAAGTCCCCCAGCAGGATGAGGGCCTGCGAGTGTGATGTCTTCTGGAGCTGGAGTATAAAGGCTTAATCAACAGCCTCCCCTTGATCAGGTGGCCTGCAGTAAACATCAACCACAAGGCTCCCTTTATTATTATGATCCCTAATTCTTGCCCATAGTCTCTCAACCTTCTCATGCCTATTCTTCAGGGACAACTCTTCACAGTTTATCCATTCCTTAACATAGAGGGCACCACCTCCACCCCTTTTTCCATGCCTGTCCCTTCTAAATAGCCTGCAGCCCTTGGTAGCCACACTCCAGTCATAGGATTCATCCCACCAGGTTTCAATAATAGCCACTGTGTCATAGCCTTCCTGTAGCATGGTAGCTTCCAGTTCCTCTTGTTTGTTGCCCATGCTGTGTGCATTTGAGTAGAAGCACTTCAGCTGGGCTGCCGGTCGTGTCACCTTCCTAGAAGGACACCCCTTTGATTCTCTAAGGCGTTTCATAGCCACTACCCTGCTGGTACCTCTTTCCTCAGAAGCCCCTGGCTCATCCCTGTTAGCATTGCCTGTACTGCAGTATCTACCTCATGCCTCAGGGCAACAGGTTGAAGGCTCTTGCATAAGTCACTCCTTTCCTCTAGCCCTGGTGTGTCATCCTGTCTCTTTAGACCAATAATCCTGCCATTATTATTGTTCCTTTCCCTCTTCCCATTTAGTTTAAAGTTTAACGAGAAAACCATCAAGCACTTCCAGAAATGGAAGTAGATGAGTGATACATTTGAGTGCAATGGAATGAAGGTCCTTTCCAATGGTCAGTGTGTATTTGCATGGCAGACAGACAGATGTGTGCTCTCAGCCTGGTTAGTGTAACCTGCACTAGATTTAGCCTCCCTTACGTGGACATCAGTACCAGTCAGTGCAACTGTGGAATCAACTGATTACCACAAAACATAATCAAGAAGCCACATGTACTAATGGGTTCTATAGAGCCACTATTGCTTTGGTCTGAACCCAGAACATCCCCCGGTGAAGGTGGCCTGGGATGTGGGTGACTGGCCCATGATTTGGTTTCAGTTCTGCTTTCTTTGCCCTCAAAGTTCATAGCTGATCTTGTCCCAGTTGTCCTCAGGTGGTGTTTGCGGATCATCTTGTCCTTGGAAAGTGGACAAGTTTGATTTAGTATTTTCTATCTCTCCGCTCTTTTTTACTTATACCTGCACCCAGAGATGTACAGGGAGACTGGTCCAGTTGGGTATGGAGCTGGCATAGTGAGGTGTTTCTCCTCTCAGTTCAAGGGAAGGTTCAGAGCAACGCAGTGCTTGGGGGAAGAGTCCCTTCATGCTAGCCAGGTGATTATAACTTTAAACATATATATACAATCCATAGTCTCTGCTCTGCAGGCTTTATGCTGTTTGCTTTGAAATGTGTATGAGCAAAAGAACACCCAGACTTCATAGCTGAGGAAAAAATACTTGTAAAAATTTTCTTAAGAAAGAAAGAAACTTGAGCAGGAAT
>NW_008582184.1:37686-43442 GCF_000691845.1 Merops nubicus
GAAAGTGACTTATGCACTCTGGCTGTGTCAGGGAGGTCGCGCTCACCTCCTGAGGAGGGGAGTAGGGACATCCATCTGTTTAAGTCGTCTTCGAGTCTTGGCAATAACAAAGGAAAATTATTCTTAAATAAAACGAAGGACAAAGACATGATTCCAACCGCAGGCACCCAAAGCCAGAGTAGTAAAACACATAGAAATCTGCATGAAGGGAAAATAGAAAAAAATGGAGGAAGGGTGGTGCATGCAGCTTGCAGCCTTGCCAAGGCTTACACGGTTCCCCAGTAAAAGCTCCTTATGCCTCTGAATTACAGTGGAAGAATAAAACTTCTAATGAACAGTGGTGGTCACAAACAGCAGAGATTTTTAAATATTCTGTAAGCAGCTGTTCTCATGTGAACATATTCTTTAAGTCATCTCCTAAGAGGTGAAGACATGCCAAGGTCAGGACCACCCTTGGTGCATTTCCAGCATATGTCCAGAATAAAGGACAGTTGCAGTGTCATGTCATATGTGAGCATCAGACAAGACCCACCATTGCCTCTGCTGGATAAGAAGATCACACTTGGTACTTTTCTCCAGGCACAACAACCCCATGTCCCTCAGATGTTCCTCACGAGACTTGTGCGCTAGACTTCTCACCAGCTTCATTGCCCTTCTCTGGACATGTTCCAGCACCTCGGTGGTCTTCTTGGTGCGAGGAGCCCAGAATTTTTCAGAGCAACTTCATTATCCAAATGAGATTCATCGTGTCAGTTAAATATACAGTGAAAGACTAAGCAGCTTTTCTCAAGATTCCCTCTCCACTGCCGGTTTCATTCCCATGATTTGAGGTGGGAGGTGAGGAGAAGCTTTGAAGGGAAGGATAATGTTTTAATATAGATAGACAAGAACTGTCAGAAGTGCTGGATAGCAGTGTAGAACTGAGCTCCCCAGCTCAGATGAGAAGTACCTCGTTAATACTACTGAGTTAGGTGAGAAAGATGCATCTGAGGTGGTTAAAGATGGTTTTAAGTTGGGTGGATAAGGTAGTAATGAGAGCAGAGGGACCAGGCTGCTGGTACCCAAGGGTGTGTCCAGGGGTGATACTTCTGTGAGCTCCATCAGCCCTGTCCCAGCTCCTGCTGTAAACCCAAGTATGGACCAGGAAAACACACTAATTAGAAGCAGAAGAGCTGCCTGGTCAAGATGAATTTATGCAATTAGAGGTTAGGGACATGAGGAAATTAATCTTCCTACAGCTTGCGGGGGCTGATGCTTGTTTATGTGTTTGACATGAGCATCGTACAAATGTAGTATGGAAATGTGATACTGTGGAAGCACCAAGGGACTCCCTTTCTCTGAAAGATGCTTTTTTTAATCCATCTGCATTCTACAGATGACTTTTTTAACCTATATCTTTGCTGGGAAAATGAATTAAAACATAGCAGTTTGTGTCATAATGTAGAAAGGTAATTTTCATACCATACAACTGTTGCTGGGATTTTTTCACCTGTATTTTATGCGGTTTTGGTGTTTTCCCCTTTGTGAGACACCTGGTTTTAAAGGGTTTGTTGCTCAGTGTGTTTTCAGAAAGATTTGAGAAATACAGGAATAGGTAAGAATCCAAACAGAGAAGGAACTAGGCAGCTGAATTCTGTTTATGTCTTTGAAAATTTCTGGATATGACATAGCCCTGGTTTATGATAAGAAGGCAAATTGACGTCATGTACAATTTGGATACTGTAGAGGTTGACTGGCAAGCCATGCTCCTCTCTTGGTGGCACATTTCTCTGCAAAAGCCATTACCTTTGTCCCTCTAAAGCGGATGATGAGTATGAGTAGCATTATCTCGTTTGCCTTACGTGGGATGACGCAATGTTGGGAAACTGAAGCTGGTCGGAATGCCCATGGAAATGACTCATGCCAGAACGTTGTCCCTGTGATTAATTTTGCTCCCAGTGGACCGAGTTTCCTCAGATCCATTTCTGGGTTACAGAAGCACGTAAATCTTTCCAAACTGCAATAATAAAACATCGCAGAGTAACAGCATGGCCCAGCTGTTGTTTGCTGTGAAAACAGTGGGATTTTTTGCCAGAACGCCTTGCCTAATAATTCTTTCGAGTATTCTCATAACGTGGGATAAGATCGTCAAGATAGTTAGGATTCTCAAGGTTATTAAAAGACACACAAGCCTGAGTCTGCAATTTGAGTTGGGAAAGAGCAAATTGCTATCTAAGGGAAGCTGGCTGCTCCTGCCATCAAGACGGCGAGAGGCCGACCTGTGGGAAAGCTGGGTTAGACTCTGTCAAATACCGTGTGGTTTGGGAAGAAAACCCAGTGAGCGATGAAGAGCTTTGCTAGCTTGTACCTCTAGGAGTAGCCAAGGGAGGCTTTTTGTTTGTGTGTCTTCCTTTGCAGTGCCTTTTTTAAACATTCCCTGGAAAAGTATGAAGGTGTGTCTGGAGATGAGGTAGAAGTAAGGGCTCGGCTGCCTTTCTGGTGGATCCTTTGGGGTCTCAACACTTCACCCAGACAGCAAGCAGGCTGCTTCATCGAAGAAGTGACATGTGTGCTAGAGAGAAGGTTGATCCCAGAACAGGGTGGATTAGTTAAATGATTCGTAAGACTAATGACGGTAGAGCTGACATGCAGTTTTCTTTCCTTGTCTTTCTTCTCTGCCTTTCTATAAGCCAAGGAAAAATGATTGTGTGGGGCTCAGCAGGCATTGCCATCCAGTGGCCTTCCTCATACTCAACTATTTGTTTGTGCTGGGCTCATGATTTACATCTGTAGGTAAAAAGTCTCCTTTCTTTGGTTAGTAGCAAGGGACTCTCTCCATCTGGTGACAAGAAACAGAAAGATTTTCCTTCTATTGTATTTCTTCATGGCATACTGAATGGTGGACCTAGGCACTTGGAGAAAGTCAGATTCATGCACTCACATCCTCCATGGATGGCAGGGAGTGATGGGGTGGGAGTTCAGAGAGGACTCAGGGGCTCAGGTGGCTAGACCAGAGCGAGGGGTGGGTAATATATGTACAGAAAAAATGCTACATATGAAAGCCTGGTTGTCTGAGAGAGGCAGGGCACCATCTCAGGCACCCAAACCAGCTCTGTAGACCCACAGCTGAATTCAAGAACCTGCATCTTCTGCGTTTCTTCACTGCAAGACACAGGCAGCTGCTCTGGTGTTGTCATTTCTAGTTGGGAACTGGTTGCCTAAACACAGGTGGGTTCCAGCCCTTAAAGTAATGTTTTATTTGCTACAATCAGAGATTTTTCCTGAATAATGCTTTGGGCTTGCCTGCTGCTTTTGTTCTAGCAGACAGCAGAAGATTCTCTGCTCACGCCTCTGTAAAGGCTGCCAGTAAGCTGGGAATTGTGAAGCAGCTCAGCCAAAAAGGTGACAACTTGCAACAGTCCTGCCTTAATGAAATTGCCTTTGTTAAATGCAGTGGCCCAAATTAGCATCACCTATATATATGGAAAAGCATATTGGAGACATCAGTGCAATCTGATTGCTTGTGGCCTTAGTGGTAGGAGAAAACATCAGACAGTGCTCTCATTCCAGAAGAAATCCCAGTTGTGCTTTTCTCTCCTCTGCCATAAATCTGTTAGTGATACGAAGGCAAAAGGTCATAGCAGCTCTGTTAATTATTTTTAAAAATTGAGGAGTGGTGTGACAGTCAGTGACAGGTTTGTGGCTATTTCCTGCCCTGGATCATCTCATTAATCCTCTGCACCTGAAGTTTTTGGGCTTGTTTTCTCCCTTTCACATGAAGGTGAATGTTGTACTAGCTCACCAATTCCATATATACTCTGTTCCCTTACATAGAATCTCTTCTTGAATGTATTTCAAACCTGCTATCAAGTTGGTTGTCCAGGCCTGTCCCAGGCTGCCAGGGCAGTGGTGGAGTCCCCATCCCTGAAGGGGTTTCAAAACCGTGGAGATGTGGTGCTGGGGGACATGGTTTAGTGGGGACCTGCAGTGCTGGGGGAACTAAGCACTGGTCATAGCATCCTAGAATCATTTCAGTTGGAAAAGACCTTTAAGATCATTGAGTTCAACCATTAATCTAACACTACCAAGTTCACCACCAATTCCTAAGCACTCATCTACATGTCTTTTAAATGTCTCCAGAGATGGTGATTCCACCACCTCCCTTGGCAGCCTGTTCCAGGGCTTCACAACCCTTTCAGAGAACAAATTTTTCCTAATATTCAACCTAAACCTCCTATGGTGCAACTTCAGATCATTTCCTCTTGTCCAACCACTTATTCCTTGGGAGAAGAAACCAACCCCCACCTTGCTACAACCTATTATCCAACCTAAACAATTCTATGATTCTTCATTTGAGAAGGTCCACAAAGGAGGAGAAGGAAGTAAAAGAGGTTCTGAAGCATGTAGATAGGAGAGTACTCTGGGGAAGAGAAGCAGATGCCAAGGATGTTCCATGCAAGCTCTGAAAGCAGCTGGAGCAGACCCGCCGGGGATGGTTGCAGACTGCTCTCCTAAATATCACTGCCCTTGCTAGCCTCTGAAACTGTCTTCTGTACTGAATATAGCTTAGTGACAGGATACCTGGGACATTGACTGTTCTGATTATCAGGGGCTTACCCTGGAAAGCTTGTAGGAATAAGGTGAGAAGAGCTCCCAGAGAAGCAAATTTACAGAAGGAGCTTGAATAATAGACATAGTCAAAATTTTATTAAAATGATTTGAAATCTAAGTGTTTAAGAAATAATTTTTCTCAGTTGGGTTGCTGAAAAACTTTGCAAAGTTAACAGTTTAATTTTGCTGAGAACTTGAGAATCTATGATTTCCACAACAGGAAAGAGCTGAAAATAGAACATAAATACCTCTTTCAGGTCTCATCTGTGTTACCTTTCTTATAATACAGAATTCATTTACTGCTTGGTGCTTTTTGTCTTTGTTGATTTATTTTTCACTTAGGTCTTGGACTTCCTGAGTTCAGCTAGAAGTGAGTGTCTTTCACTTTTCCATTTTCGGATGTAGATTTTCATTTGACTGACTTTTTCTGGGTATCTGTGATTTGACGATAAATATTCTTTGTGATTTTTTTCAGTTGCTTAGGGTAGAAAGAAAGGCCTTGAGTGTTTGTTTTTTTTTTTTTCTGCAAGATGAGCAAAACCACTTTCTGATCATCTAGGTTTTCTCACAACACAGTGTGAGTATCTTAGGCTTAACTTAAAAACCCTATCATTGACCATTCCCGGATGCGTGAAGTCCCAAGATATTTGGTCCTTTGCATCCATGTACTTTCAGGGGTCAAATGTAATTTGCTCAATTTTCTCCAGATTGCCAAAAAGACTGTGTTGCCTCATTTGCACGCATGACCCCTACAGTGTGGAAGCTGTGCTGCTACTCAGCTGCTCCAAGTGTCCAACAGAGCATGCTTGTTGATTGTCCTAATGCTGTGTCATTCTCACACATTGTTTTCTTGTCACAGATTACCTGGTTTAGGCTTGCTTTACTATTCACCAAAGCTCAGTTTGCTGTATTTCTGGAAAATTCAGCTGGTATTTCCAGACTGAGATTAATTCAAAGTGTATCTATGGCTTTAATTAGATCTGTGGCAAAAGCTGTTTTGAAAATCCCTGGAAAATATCTCACAAGGAAAGGGTAACTGATGATGCTCTGTGACTTATAAAATAATTAATATCATCACAGATTATATACCTAATAGCATTGTACATTTTGGTGGTTTTCAGCAGAAACCCTGGGTATCTTCTTTAGATCTGTGATAGCAGCAGGAA